>NW_022589733.1:18333254-18516643 GCF_004348235.1 Phoca vitulina | reverse complement strand
AGAAAGAAAGAAAGAAAGAAAGAAAGAAAGAAAGAAAGAAAGAAAAAGAAAAGAACAAGTGTTAGCAAGGACGTGGAGAAATTGTGCACTGTTGGAAGGATTGTAAAATGGTGCAACTGCTAGGGCAAACAGTACAGAGTTTCTTCCAAAAATTAAAAACAGAACTACCACCTGATCTAGCAATCCCACTTGTGGGTATATATATCCAAAAGAATTGAAAGCAAGATCTCAAAGAGATATTTGCATACTTATGTTCATAGCAGCACTATTCAAAATAACCAAGAGGTGGAAGCACCCAATGTCCATCCACCAATGATGTATAAACAGAATGGGGCAGATATATACAATGGACTATTATTCAGCCTAAAAATGGAAGGAAATCCTGTCACATATTATAACATGGATGAACCGTGAGGACATTATGCTAAGTGAAACAAGCCAGTCACAAAAAGACAAGTATCGCATGCTTCCACTTCTAGAAGGTATCTAAAGTAGTCAAATTCATAGAAACAGAAAATAGAAGACTGGTTACCAGGGGCTGGAGAGATGGGGTAAGAGGGAGGTGTTTTATGGGTACAGAGTTTCAGTTGTACAAGATGAAAAGATTCTAGAGATCTGTTTCACAACTCAACACTACCAAAGTGCACATTCAGAAATGGTTAAGATGGTAAATTTTATGTTATGTGTTTTTTAGTACACACACAAAAAAATTTTAAGTATCCATTCTAGTAATCAGGGCCTCTTAAGAACACTGCCTCCTCCCTTGGTCTTGCTTAGAGAAAGGTTTAAGTCTAACAGGTAGGTGTCCTATCACAGTCTGGGCGACTGGAGTCCCCTTGTTTTTATAAAAAGGAATAAACAAGATTACATCTGAGGAACTCCTGGAAAACCCCTATCAATAAGGCAGAACTTAGTAGGGAATCACACTACTGCTCCCTTGACTTCTGCTGAGCTAGTTCATCCTTTCTTCACCTCCAGCTGCTGAGGGGCTTTGCAGAGCTTTTAAGGAGGTGCCTGGTATTTCCTAGACCCTACACTCTGGTCCTATGAGGTGGGTGGGATGGTTTAACTAAATCCACAGCTGGACCGCCTCATGTGAACCCAGGAAGATCATCCGGGCAGCGGGCCTGCAGAGCAATGCTGGATCCACCAGGGGGCATCAGGCACCATACTGTGCCATGTCCAGTACTTGGCCCAGTCCCCAGCCACCTACTCACGCTAAGCAAGGGTCCACTGGCCGGCCTGCCTCTGCTCTCCACAGGGGTTAGGCCTGGGGGGAAGGCCTAGGTGTCCTCTGGCAGAGGCTGGTTTGTTTATAAGCCATATTGACTCTCCCAGAGTAAATGCCCGTCAAGCATGCCAAAGGGGGCATCACAAGCAAGAAAACAACAGCTAAGTTCTCTGGGACTTGTCTTTTTGGTCCCCGTTCCTCACACCCTGAGTCCATGAGTCCTCGCAGTCCTTCCTCCCAATTCTCTTCTAAACCCAAGAGGTTCTTCTGGAGGGCCAGGAGGGTGCTGGCTAAGAAAGGCTATACCTAACCCACAGCTGACTGCTCGGGGGCCTGAGTGGAGGCTCAAAGGATGAGTGACCAGATAAATAGTGCTCAGTGCACTACCACATTCCCCTGGGACTGGCCTCTGGACACAGGTTCCTCCCTGACCTGGGCACATTCTGGCAGCTTGGAAGGCTTATGGATGCCCAGCTCCCATTTCTTGGACTTCCTTGCCTCTATTTCAACAAACCCCTTAGAAGTCAGGTCCTTCACCTGTGATCCTAAACTCAGGAACCTCCCTTTCTGACTCCCACATCTGGACAACACACACTCCCTCTCTCCCATTTCACCTTGCTAACTCCCTAGATGGCTCTGGCCCTGCCCAGCTGTAGATACTGGCAGGCCAATCCCCAGCCATGAGCATCCCCCTGCCAGGTTTTGCAGCTCTCCTTCCCATAAAGCTGAAAACCAGCATGACTACGCATACCTAACTGCCAGGCAAATCTCCCAGTGCCCATTCCCCATAGGAACAGGGCCAAAATGCCCTCACTTTCTTTCCTCAGGTCCCCACCCCACTCCTGCCACCCTCATCACTGACAGAGGACTGGCTTCCCACATCTTGTCAAACAAGCCTCTCAGGCAAACTACCTTGGCTTCCCTGCCTTCCACAGTTCTCCCACTGTCCTCCCTGCCCTATCTTGGAGGCAGGCCCCACCACCTCATCTAGAATCCTGCCCCTCCAAGTCCAGGCCCTACCCACCCCACACTGAATTGCTGAATCTTCAGGCCTCCCCTCACTGCTAAGTGCTTTCTCTTATGTTGCAAACATACAAGTCACCTAGGAACAACTCCCTTCACCCAGCTTCCTTCATCTCCCCTACGCGTGTACTCTTATCTTGCCTTCACCTCTGAATTCCTGAGGGGTGGTGGGCAGCTCTGTTTCTACTTCCTCATTTGCTGCTCACTCCACAATCCATTGCCCCCACAAGTGTTTGCATCTCTGTGCCATGGCTGTCCTCCAATCATCTGATTTTCAAATCAAACACCTTTTTGGTCTTTTTGCAATTGGATTTCTCTGCATCATCTGTTACACTTGATAGACTTTGACTTTTGCCTTCCCTGATACACATTCTTCTTAATTTGCCTATTTCTCTCACTCTTTTACTTTTTTTAAATTTTATTTTAAGTAGGTTCCACACCCAATGTGGGGCTTGAACTCACAACCCCAAGATCAAGACTGAGCCAGCCACGTGCCCCGCTCTTTTACTTTTCTATCATAAATTACTTACCTGTCCCCCCACATACAAACACCCAGTAGATTAGGGTATATTCTTCCCAAGTTTCCTCTTAAGCTCTCCCTTCTCTCTATACCAGTGGCTTTCTTTTTAATTAAAGTTTTTATTTTGAGATAATTGGAGGTTCACATGCAGTTGTAAGAATGTGAGCTCCTAGGGGCACCTGGCTGGCTCAGCTGGTTAAGCGTCCAACTCTTGATCTCAGCTCAGGTCTTGATCTGAGGGTCGTGAGTTCAAGCCCCACATCAGGCCCTATATATGGGTGTAGAGCCTACTTAAAAAAAAAAAAAGAGCTCTTAAGTACTGTTTGCCCAACTTCCCCAATGGTAACATCTTACAAAACTACAGTATAATATCACAACCAGGATCCTGACACTGATACAGTTAAGCCACAGAACAGTCCCATCACCACCAGGACTCCTTGTGCTGCCCTGTTACAGCCACAGTCCCCATCCCACCACCAGTGCCTTTTAAAGATAGAAATATATGAAGCACTTGAGTAGCTTCTTCTTCAACTTCTCACACACACCAGGGAGACATATCAGGACTGGGGATGGGGGGAAGCTCTCCAGATAATTCTGTTATATGCCCAGCTAAGAAACACTGCTCACACCTCCACACTATCCAACATCAGCTACTTCTGTAATGCTGTTTTTCCTAGAAAATGCTTTTTATTTTTTTTATTTTTATTTTTTAAAGATTTTATTTATTTATTTGAGAGAGAGAATGAGAGAGAGAGAGCATGAGAGGGGGGAGGGTCAGAGGGAGAAGCAGACTCCCTGCCGAGCAGGGAGCCCGATGCGGGACTCGATCCTGGGACTCCAGGATCATGACGTGAGCTGAAGGCAGTCGCTTAACCAACTGAGCCACCCAGGTGCCCCCTAGAAAATGCTTTTTAAACCTGGGTCTAAAGTCCTACCAATCTCCAGAGCAGCCAGGACGTAGGCAACCCACTAGCTACTACCACCAGAAAATCCTGTGGCTCCCAAAACCAACCCCACCCAGCTTCCCTGGTCCTTTTCCTCCTCTTCCTAACCTTGAGTTCATTCATTCATGCACTGAATGTCTATTAATTCCTACAGAGGCCAGGGCGGTGACCTGACATGACACTCATCTAACCACCCAGCCCAGGGATCCCACAATGCCTCTGTGCTGCCCAGGTTCCTGGCCCCGAAGGGCCCAGAGAACTCACAAGTGTCATGTTTGTCTCCCGCTGCCTTCAGGGAGTGCCTGTGAAATGAGTGCCCATTCTGCCCCCACTGACTCTTGACCACTCCCACCACAGATAAGGAGGTTGCGCTGGTGGAAAGCCTTCTGGGAAAATCAGGAGCCTCTTACCTCACAGTATACAATGTCCGCTCCATAGTCCAGGGCCAGCAGCCGCATGGGGAGAGTGCCTACCCGAACCATAGGGGCTAAGATGAGTTTGTTGTGGTAGCACAATGAGAGGGTGTGCTCAATCATTCTTCCTCTGCTAAAGCCTGCAGAAAGGGAAAACAAGAGTAAGAAATCCAAATAAAGAAAATCTCTTCTGTTATCCAGGACAGGCTTTTCTTCTTCTTCCCAACACACAGGACTTTGTTTCCCTTTTCTCTGATCATAAAAATCACTCATGCTTATTTATTCACCTAAAGAATATTTATTAGTGCCTAGTCTAGGCCAGTCACTGTCCTAGTCTTTTGGGATATAATAGAGAACAAAAAAGACAAAAATTCCTGCTCTGATAGAGCTTTTATTCTAGTAGGGGAACAAAGGCAAAAAAAATAATACATAACAAATAAATTATAAAGTATGTTGGAAAATTGGTAATGCTATAGAGTAAAAAACAGCAGGGATAAAGGAAATTGAAAACACTGGGGCTGGGTTAAAATTTTTTTCCATTTTATTGAGGTGTGATTGACATATAATGTTGTATTAATTTAAGGTGTACAACATAGTGATATGATATATGTATATACTAGAAAATGATTCCCACAATAAGTTAACATCTATCACCTCACATATTAATAAATTTTTTTCTTGTGATGAGAATTTTTAAGATCTACTCTTAGCAGGGTGCCTGGGTGGCTCCGGGCTCTGCACTCAGCTCGTAAAGTCTGTCTGGGATTCTTTCCCCCTCTGCTCCTCCCCATGCTCTCACTTTCTCTCTCTCTCTTAAATAAATAAATAAATAAATAAATAAATAAATAAATAAAATCTTAAAAAATATATATCCACTCTAGGGGCACCTGGGTGGCTCAGTCAGTTAAGTGTCTGCCTTTGGCTCAGGTTATGATCCTAGGGTTCTGGGATCCAGCCCCACATCGGGCTCCCTGCTCTGCGGGAAGCCTGCTTCTCCCTCTCCCTCTGCCCGTCCTTCCCGCTATTCTCTCTCTCTCAAATAAATAAATGAAATCTTAAAAAAAAAAATCTACTCTTAGCAACTTTCAAATACATGATTTTGTCAACTATAGTTGCTATGCTATACATTACATCCCCAGAACATATTTATCTTCTAACTGGAAGTTCATATCTTTTTTTCTTTCTTTTTTTAGAGAAAGAGAAAGAAAAGGGGGTGGGGAGGTGAGGAGGGAGAGGGACAAGCCGACTCCATGCTGAGCACAGAGCCCGACACAGGGCTCGATCCCACGACCCTGAGATCATGACCTGAGCCAAAATCAAGAGTCATACATTTAACTGACTGAGCCACCCAGGCGCCCCAGAAGTTCATATCTTTTTACCACCTTCACCCATATACTCCACACTCCCAGCAAGAAAAATATAAATAAATGGTACATTAACATTTTATGGTAAAATATAAAAATATTTATATGAAATATTTACATTAAAATATAAAATTTTAAGTAGGGAAACAAAGGCTTCAATGGGAAGATGACATTTGAGCTAAGACTTGAGTTAGCCAAGTTGGTATCTAATGGAAGAATACAGAGCAGAAGAAACAGCCAGTGCAAAGGCCCTAGGGCAGGAGCTTGCCTGGTGTGTTAGAGGAACAGCAAGGAGGCCAATGTGGTTGGAACACAAAGAGAAGAGAGAGTAATGAAAGTCAGATACACGATGTCACAGCAGTAAGCAGATAGGACACCGTGGTCAGATCCATACGGCCTTACAGGACACTCTATGGACTTTGTTAGCTCTTCACGAAATAGAAGCCAGTAAAGGGTTTTAAGTAGAGGAGTAGCATGACTGAACATGTTTTCTCATGATCACAGTGATTGCTATATAAAAAGAAGTCTGCTGGGGGCCAGAGTAAACACAGGGAGACTGGGTACAAGGCTCTTTGGTAACCAACATAAAAGTTGATGGTGGCTCAGGCCAGGGAGCTGGTAGTAGAGGTGATGAGAAGTGATCACATCCTAATTATACTTTGAAAGTAGAGCCAACAGGAGTAAAAAGGAGTAAAAAAAGAAATCAAAATCCCATATCCCAGAGAGAACTGTTAATATTAATTTATTTATTCTAAGCAAATATGGACCCCTCTAAAAAGTCACGAAGCTAGCTAGCCAATGCTATGCTCTGCTCAGTTACTAACACTGTCTCCATTTTCTTTTTACTATTCAGCCCATTCCATCTGGCCCCCACCTCCACCGCTCCACTAAAACTGCTCAAAGTCACCAATTACCTCAAAGTTGTAGAATCAACCAGACACTCACCTGTCCACAATCTTGTTTCACTAACAGTATGGTGACGTGGTTGAGCCTCCCGTCTTCCTTGACCCCCGTGATCCCACACTTTCCTGGTTTTTCTCCCACCTCTCTGCCCTGCTCTTCAGTGACTTTCCTGGTTTCACCTCCTCTACTCACATGTTGAGTTTCCTCCTTAGTCTTGGGCCCTCTTCCCTTTCTAATTCCACACATTCGCCCTTGCAAATTTACTCACTCCCATGGCTTAAAATATTGGTAATATGCTGGTGATCTCCAAAGGCATTTTACATACACCAACTGCTCAATACACATCCCCACCCAGGTATCTTAAGGACATCTTATACTAAACATGCACAAAACAAGATCTTGATCTGCCCTCCTAAGCTGCCTCCTTTGTCTTCATTAATTCATTCAACAGACATATACTGAGCCCGTATGATATGCCAAGCACTGGATGGCACTATGAGGAAGAGGAGGTACAGCAGAAGAGAGGGTTATAGAAAGGGAACTTACAAATACTTGTGAAATCATAACCGTGTACAGTGCTATAAAGGACAGGAGGTTTTGGGAATCTGTGCCAGCAGGAAAGGGGTGAAGAGAAGGGCTTCCCTTAAGAAATAATTTCTTCTTCTTTTTTTATTTTACTTACTTATTTTAGAAAGGGAGAGGAGCAGAGGGGGAGGTAGGTGGGGAAAAGAACCTCAAGCAGACTCTGCATTGAGCTCGGAGCCTGACGCAGGGCTCGATCTCACGACCTTGAGATCATGACCTGAGCCAAAATCAAGAGTCGGATGCTTAACAGACTGAGCACCCAGGCACCCCAAGAAATAATTTCTGATTTAAGATTTCAAGAGAGAGAAGGTGTTAATCAGGCCAATACATGGAGAGAAAATGTTTCCCATTTCAGCAACTAGCATCTCCACTCACCCAATTACTCATCCTTAATCCATATTCCCCACATTCAATCTATCACTAACTCCTGTTGAAACAGCCTTCAAAATATAACTAATCCATCTGCTTTGCTCCATCTCCAGTGCCACCACGTGCACAAAGCCAGCCTCCTAACGGTCTCCCCAAATCTAATCTTACCCCCTCCTATACTGAGTGGCATTTGAAAAAGGCAACTCTGATACCATTCCCTCGTTTATATCCTTTAATGGCTTCCCACTGAGTTTAGGATAACTTCCAAACCCTTCTGATGACCCGGCAAGCCCTGCATGACCTGTCTCTGCCCACGTCTCCAGCTCACCTTGAGCCTCTCTCCCCCCTCACTTTCCTTGCTCTGGCCACCCTGGCCTTCTTTGAAAGTCTCCCACACCAAGCTCTGGGGTGTGCACTTGCAGTCCTCTCTGTCTCAAACACTCTCCCCGACTCAATCATACACACACACACTAACGTCCTCTTGACCTTGAATGTCCCCTTTTTGGAGACATTTCCTTACCAGACCATCTAACTTCAGGTCCCGGGTCACATGCTCTCGCAACACTTGTGCTTCCCTATAGCTCAGTTACCAATCCCCATATATCCACGCTGATTTGTGTGGTCTCTTGTTTAACCCCCAGCTCCTGTTCTAGACCACCAGGACAAGTCCACAAAGACAGGAACATGGCTACCTAGTTCACTGCCAGGTTTCTAGCCCTCAGCCCAGTATTTGGCCCTTAGCAGCCACTTTGAAAGGAAGGTGTGACTGAATACTCACTCTGTGGTGGCTGAGAACACCCCCCTGGAGGGTGGCTGGTTCGGGAACTCCCTCTGGCCCACGACAGCAGTGCCTGACAGGGCCTGCCCCTAAGAAGGCTCCTCTCAGAGAAGCTAGGCAGTCCCCACCCTTTCCTAGTTACTGTCACAACCATTCACCGCCCCGAGATCACACCCAGATCACCATTTTAGTCAAATAAACTGAGACGATTTCTCTACCATTCTTTTAAGGGCTGGTCTTCTGACAGTTTTGATTACCTTCTCAGACAGTAACCTTAACTTCAGTTGCATAGATACAAAATCCCATTAATTATAACGCTTTCAGACTGCAGATAACACCATTCAGGGAAAGCAATGAATGGAAAAAACTTTACCAGTCCCTTCCATGTAAATTTTCCTAGAGACTATGACCTTGCTTAAAAAGCGATTTCTTTAAAATAGAAATTTAGAGGCACCTGGGTGGCTCAGTCGTTAAGTATCTGCCTTCAGCTCAGGTCATGATCCCAGGGTCCTGGGATTGAGTCCCATATCGGGCTCCCTGCTCAGCAGGGAGCCTGCTTCTCCCTCTCCCACTGCCCCTGGTTGTGTTCCCTCTCTCACTGTGTCTCTGTCAAATAAATAAATAAAATCTTTAAAAAAAAAAAAAAAATACAAATTTAGAGTTAAAATGGAAGTCAATTAGGATTAAATATTCAGAGAATTATTCTATTTCCCACTCAAAACACGTGTAGATAAGAAAAAACTAAAGTGATCTATTATATTTATAAGAGAATGAGGTGATACAGCATCTCTCTGTTAAGATTCTGAACTTTGGAATCAGAGAGACCTGCACTGGAATCCCAACTCTACCCGGGCAGATGAATTAACCTAGTGGAGGCCCAGCTCCTCCCTCTGGAATATGAGGCTCCCACAGAATCCATGTCAGGTGGGATGCTATGAAGAGTCAATTCCATGATGCACAATAGCTCTCGGCACACAGTAAGGGTTTAATAAATGTTAACTGCTCTCACTATCGGGCTTTTACACTTTCAACACATTCTAAGTCTATTGTTGTATCAACAAACATCTACTAGTTCTTTTGGGATGAAGGCACTGTGTGAAGCGCTGAAGGTAAAGAAATGGGAAGAACTAAGCTCTCGACCCCAAGGAGTGTCTCGGCTCTGCCAGTGCCATCTATCAAGTGACTGATGACAAGAGCCTGCAAACCAGTCTCTCTGCTTCCAGGCTCATTATGTTCCATCTATGTTCCTTCCAGCAGCCAGAGGGGTCTTTCAAACCACAAATCAGGATAGGATATTCCCATTCTCCAAAGCCTTCCCTTCTGCCCTTAGCATTAAGTCCCAGCTCCTTCACATTGCAAACAAGGTCTGCTCCCTGCCTTCCTCAGAAGCCCTATATTTCATCACTTGCCCCCTGCCCTCTTAACTTTGCCATGCTAAGCTTCAGCTCTTCTGAACTATTTCTAGCTCCCCAAACTGGCCTGCTCTCTCTCAATTTGTAGGCTCTGAACAAGTTGCCCCTGCCTAGAACCCAGATTCCTATTCCTCCACCTGGATGACTTCCAGTAGCCTTTCAGAACCTCCATACAGATGTCACTTCCTCCAGAAAGCCTTCCCTGACACTTATCTCCCAAACACAGAGTAAGGGCACCTCCTCTTAGCTCATTCCTGTGATGGATGGAATATACTCTTGTAATTATAAGAGCAACTATCAATCTGCCTCCCTCATCACAAAGGGAAGGCAAGCACCGCATCTTGCTCATCACTAGGTCCCTGTCCCCCAGAGCACACAATCTGGCATGAGGTAGGTGTTTAGGGTTTGTTGTGAAAAGAAGTTTACAGGTCAAGTGGCAACGAGAACCACAATATGGCTCATGCTACAGCCACAGAAGAGCTCTGTCACAGACAAATGTGCTCTATCACAGAGCATTTCAAGTGCTTTGCCCTATGTCCAGTTTGGTTACAGAGCAAATGACTACCCCCCTCCTTTGCTTACCCAGTAAAGGACTATGAGCCCTTTATGCAACTTGCATAAAAGCCACCACTTGAGTGAACAAGATTCAGGTAAGAAAGCAGCAGGAGATAAAGTTGGGGGCAGACTCTGGAGACTGATTAGGAGATAAGCTGTAGGCCAAGGGCAACCATTGATGGCTTTTGAGTCAAGGGGTGACAAGGCCATGGCTGTGCTTTAGTAAGATCATTCGGACAACAGATGATGGGCTGGAGAGTGAAAGACAGGAAGGAGGTAAGGAGTTGGGTTAGAAAGAGGGTGAAATGACCTAGGCATGTAGTGAAACAGGCTGAAAAGAGAATGGCCAGCACTTGCACAACAGTCCTGATGCAGGCAGGAAAATGAAGGAACAGGGAGGGAATACTAACAGCCACTTTTTATCTTTGCAATGCCTTGCAATTCTCAAAGCGCTTCATTTATAACTGTGATTCTCAAACGGGACAGCACACTAAAATCATCTGGAAAGGCTTTAAAAGATACCAATGTCCAGGCCTTACACCCAAAACCAATTAAATCAGAATGTAACCTCCATTAGGGCAGGGATTTTACCTGTTTTGCTTGCTGTCTGTTTGAACAGTATCCAGCATACGCATGGTGCTCAGGAAACATTTACTGAATGAATAAATGAATGAATGAATGTATCATTATCACCTGAGATCCAAGGGACAATTCTGTTTAAAACTTATGGAATAACCAGGCAATGTGAGTTACCATGGCAGCCCTGGGAAAAAATACTACTAAGTTAGGCCCCTGCTCTCAGGAGCTTACATTCTTTCCATAATAAGTAAAACTTTCTTATTTCCAGAGCACTATAATATACAACATGTATCTCAATAACAACTAGAGGTTACTCAATGTGAGGAAAAGGAAAAGAGAGGAGCTTTATTCAGTGGCTAATGAACTGACAAAAAGAAATTAAGGGTCATGGGCAGAGACTGGCTCAGACAGATTCCAATCCTTATGAGATTTTGAATCAATCATATTGTCAGGACTTGAGCATGGTGAGAAAACAGCCATATACTAACCAGCTTCCCTGCCCCAAATATTTGGGCAGAACCCAAATGCAAGTACATACCTATGTATTACTCTTTTCTGATAATTCCTTCAGTGTATCTGTTCTGGCTTGATGCAAAGTAAGACTTTGTTTTTATCTGAAAAAAACAGTGGCACATGTAAATGGATAAAACCTGTTGAGTCAGATGTCCAAGAAGCTACATAGATAAGGAACAAGGCGCCCTGAGTTCTTGAAAGAATCATACAAGTAGTATAAAATCACAGTATCTTAGAGTGTCCTTTATATCAACTCCCCTCTATCATATTGCCAACCAGCAGTCATCTGGCCTGGATATGAACTTTTCAATGATGGAAAACTCCTCACCCTCAGGACAGATATGGGCAATTCTAGTTGCTACAGCAGTTCTTTATATCAAATTCAGAATCTGCCTGTTATACCTATGAGTCCTAGTTCTGCCTTCTGGAATAGTACACCCCACAGCACACCTCATCTCTTTTCCATGGGGCACATTCCCCAGATCCATAAGGACAGTTTTGTTCTGCCTAAACTTCTCTTCTCCAGCATCACTCCCTTGAATCACTTTTTCTTGTGTTTATGACTTTCAGGGCCCCCAACGTTCCTAATCCCAAGGGCAAAGCAAGCAATGGCATCGGTGTACTTGCTACAGATTCTGAGGAGGAGGCGGAGCCAGTGCAAGAGTTTGTCAAATGTGCCTACCTAAAGTGAAAGCACAAGTAATCTCAGCCTCTCTTCAGTCCTCATCCTCTATGCAAGATTTCTCAACAACACACTATTCGCATATTGGGCCAGATAATCCTTTTTTGTGGAGGGCTTTCCTGTGCATTGTACAATGTTGAGCAACATCCCTGGCCTCTGCCCACTAGATGCCAGTAGCACCTCCCCAGATGTGACACTAAAAATGTCTCCAAACTCAGGGCACCTGGGTGCCTCAGTCGGTTAAGTGTCTGCCTTCAGCTCAGGTCATGATCCCAGGGTCCTGGGATCGAGTCCCACATTGGGCTCCCTGCTCAGCAGGGAGCCTGCTTCTCCCTCTGCCTGCTCTGCATGCCCTCCCCACTGCTTGTGCTCTCTCTCTCTAACAAGTAAATAAATAATAAATAATAAATAAATAAATAAAATCTTTTTAAAAATTTTAAATTAAAAATAAAAATGTCTCGGGGCGCCTGTGTGGCTCAGTTGGTTAAGCAACTGCCTTCGGCTCAGGTCATGATCCTGGAGTCCTGGGATCGAGTCCCGCATCGGGCTCCCTGCTCAGCAGGGAGTCTGCTTCTCCCTCTGACCCTCCCCCCTCTCATGTGCTCTCTCACTCTCATTCTCTCTCTTTCAAATAAATAAGTAAAATCTTTAAAATAAAATAAAATAAAATAAAAATAAAAATGTCTCCAAACTCTGTCAAATGTCCCAGGGTGGGGCAGGGGCAAAATCACCCTCACTTGAGAGCCACTGCTCTATCCAATGACTCTGTTCACCTGTCACTACTCAAATCTCTCTCCTCTGCTGGTTTAATGAGTAACTTTCCAGAAAGTCTACTTATGTATCAAAATGGCATTTGAAACTTTAAAAGTATTTATCATTTTGGAAACAACATGCATTGGTGAGGATGTGGAGAAAAAAGAACCCTCCTGCACTATTGGTGGAAATTAAAACTGGTGCAGCCGTTGTGGAAAACAGTATGGAAGTTTCTCAAAAAAATTAAAAATAGAATTGCCATATGATCCAGCAATTCCAGTACTGGGTATTTATGCAAAGAATACGAAAACAAGAATTCAAAAAAATATATGCACCCCTATGTTTATTGCAGCATTATTTACAATAGCTAAATTATGGAAGCAACTCAAGTGTCCCTTGATAGATGAATGAATAAAGAAGATGTGGTGTATACACACACACACACACACACACACACAATGGAATATTAGCTATTAAAAAAAGAATGAAATCTTGCCATTCGCAACAACATTGATGGTATTAGAGGGTATAATGCTAAGTGAAATAAGTCAATCAGAGAAAGATAAGGGGTTTTTTTGCAACCTGAACATCTGAATTCAAGTAAAATATTCTGACAAGGGCTATGTGAGGCAAGCCACATATCTGATCACTCAGTAAGAAGGACCCTCCTCACCACTATTTAAACAATTTAGGTATCTGGGAAGCCAGTGGAGGTGAGTGATTGCAAGAATGGTAGCTTAAGGATGAAAAGTTGGGAGGGAAGGCAAGAGAATGGAGAGTGAACCTCAGCTGAAAAAGGGGGGGGGGGGGAAGTACAGAGAGAAAGGTCTGCTTGAAATAAAGCCTGAAGATCTTACCTCCCACTTCATAGAGAGGCCATAGCTTGCCCTCGGGGTTCTCAGCTCTTGGCCGAGGAAAGTGGGGGTGCCTAGATCTAAGACACCTGGCCCTTGTCTTCTCCCCCAGGCCTGACCATACATTCAGACTCTCAATAAACACTTACTACCAGACCTTGCACGGGGACCGCATCTGGGAAAACACCACCGCACCCTCGGAATTTACAGGAGACCAGCACTGGACAAGCCATCAAAGAAGCGGTGGGAGCGACAAAGGAGAATAGCAAGGGTCAGACACCCAATCTCCAGAAGCCCTCCGCCCCGCTGTCCATAAGGCCAGGCCCCCATCGCCGCGTATCGCCGGACCCCGGAGCCTGCCTCCATCGAGCCCGTTTCCCCAAGGTTGGTCCGGGTCTGGATGTCGCCAAACCCTATTCGGACCTACAGACCTCGCCGCAGTTGAACTTTACAGACTCTCCCTCCTTCCTCAGGGTTCGCCAACTCCACAAGCCTTACTGAGCCGCGCCAGACACCGTCCGCGAGGCCCTGCGCGCCCGTGACGTCATTGCCGTGCGCCTCTCGCACACCTAGAAGACTATGGCTCTGGCGCAGCCGCTGCGGCCGCTGTTGCTCGCGGTTCGGTTGCTTTTGGCGCCTCGACGGGACCTAGCGGTCCTTGGTCCCGACGAGCCCCTGCCCGTGGTGCGCATCCCGCGGGCTCTACAGCGGCGGCAGGAACAGCGGCAGAGCGGGCGACGGAGTTCCCCGCGGCTGGTGCTGGCGCGACCGGGCCCGCTGCTAATCTCAGCGCGGCGGCCGGAGTTGAACCAGCCGGCGCGCCTCACGCTGGGCCGTTGGGAGCGCGCGCCACTAGCTTCGCGTGGTTGGAAGAATCGGCGCTCCCGCAGAGACTACTTCTCTATCGAGCGTGCGCAACAGGAGGCACCATCGCTGCGGAACCCCCCATCCGAGGGCAGCTTCGCGGCTCTGGGTCTGGAACCCCGCGTGCTGCATGCACTACAGGAGGCTGCTCCTGAAGTCGTTCGGCCTACAACCGTGCAGTCGAGCACCATCCCCCCGCTACTTCGCGGCCGCCACATCCTTTGCGCGGCGGAAACCGGCAGTGGCAAGACTCTTGGATACCTGCTACCTCTGCTTCAACGGCTCTTGGGCCGGCCAAGCCTGGACTCGCACAGTATACCTGCCCCTCGAGGCCTGGTCCTTGTGCCTTCGCGAGAATTAGCCGAACAGGTGCGGGCCGTGGCCCAGCCCTTGGGCATCTCCTTGGGCCTCCAGGTGCGGGAGCTAGGGGGAGGCCATGGCATGAGTAGGATCCGGCTGCAACTGTCCAAACAACCTCCAGTAGATGTACTAGTGGCCACTCCAGGAGCTCTGTGGAAGGCCCTGAAAGGTCAACTAATCAGCCTGAAGCAGCTCTCCTACTTGGTGTTGGATGAAGCAGACACACTATTGGATGAAAGCTTCCTAGAACTAGTGGACTATATCTTGGAGAAAAGCCATATAGCAGAAGGCCCCGCTGACTTAAAAGACCCCTTCAATCCCAAAACTCAATTAGTGCTGGTGGGGGCCACATTTCCCGAAGGTGTAGGCCAACTGCTAAGTAAACTTGCCAGCCCAGACTCTCTGACCACCATCACCAGCTCCAAGCTCCACTGCATCATGCCTCACGTTAGACAGACATTTATGAGGCTGAAGGGAGCAGAGAAGGTGACTGAGTTGGTGCAGATCCTCAAGCAACATGACAGATCACAAAGGACTGGCCCCTCGGGAACTGTTCTGGTGTTCTGTAATAGCTCCAGCACTGTGAACTGGCTGGGATATATTCTGGATGACCATAAAATCCAACACCTAAGGCTGCAGGGACAAATGCCAGCCTCAATGAGGGCAGGCATCTTCCAGTGCTTCCAGGAGGGCTCCCGAGACATACTCCTCTGCACAGACATAGCCTCTCGGGGCCTGGACAGCACCCATGTAGAGCTAGTTGTCAATTATGATTTCCCCCTCACCCTGCAAGACTACATCCACAGAGCAGGTAGGGTGGGCCGTGTAGGGAGCGAGGTGCCTGGCACCGTCATCAGCTTTGTGACCCATCCCTGGGATGTAAGCCTGGTTCAGAAGATTGAGCTGGCAGCTCGCCGGAGGAGAAGTCTTCCAGGACTAGGGTCCTCAGTAAGAGAGTCTTTGCCCCAGCAGATCTGATGGTAGCTGGCTTAAATGTGATGCCATTAACAGGAATCTTTCCCTTTGCCCTGGGTGGGTGAGCACACCTGTCGGTAGGATACACTGGGCTGCCCAATCACCTCCCTGAAGGCCTGGTGAGCTGCTGTCTGGCTTCCAAAGGTAGATTTGGCCAGCACTGGAGAATGAGCATGGTTCTTTGTGGTCTTTCACATGACTCCTGGAAAATAAAGTAGATTTTTTGACTTTGTATTATGTCATAATTTCTAACAATAAATGATGTTTTTATGGGTCTAATAATAGTTAATACTGAGGTAGAATTCATTGGATTGTGAGAAGATTCACACTCCAAACAACACATCTGGGACCGAGGCTCTTTCCACTGCTGTTTTAGTTTTATTTTTATTGTTTAAAGATTTTATTCATTCATTTGAGAGAGAGCGAGCACAAGTGGAGAGAGGGAGAAGCAGACTCCCCACTGAGCAGGGAGCCTGATGTGGGACGCGATCCCAGGACCCGGAGATCATGACCCAAGCCGAAGGCAGACGCCCAACCGAGCCACCCAGCCAACCCATTCCATTGCTGTTTTAATTAGTAAACATTTAGATTTTATTTCTTGCCCCCAAAACATCCATTAAGCACCCCAGAGAAGGGAAAGGGGATATGAGTAGCAGATTTTCTTCACCAACAGTGCCCATGGCAAGCTTGGGCATTCTTGGTGAAATCTCTCTGGGAAGTACTGGCAGAGGAATAGAAGACAGACTGACACAGAAGTAATGCTTGGTGTGCATTTCCAGGCTCTGCCTTCTTTCTCATCTCTTGTGGCAGGGGAAGAGAAAAGAGGATTATACTTTTTACAAAACCGGCAAAATAGGCATGTAGCATCCTCTCTTTCCTAGGTTCCATTTTCTGCAGCATTATATAAGCCTAAAGTAATGCACAGTTGAGAGTCAAATACTCCACAAAACAACTTAAAAATACTTGCACGCTGAAAAGGATAAGGTTGCATAGAAAAGAAATGGGCCCAGGGCAATCTCTGCCAGGAGAGAATATTGCAGGGCGCCTGGGTGGCTCAGTTGGTTAAGCGACTGTCTTCGGCTCGGGTCATGATCCCAGGGTCCTGGGATCGAGTCCCACATCGGGCTCCCGGCTCAGCGGGGAGCCTGCTTCTCCCTCTGACCTTCTCCCCTCTCATGCTGTTTCTCTCCTGCTCACTCTCTAATAAATAAATAAATAAATGAATAAATAAAATTTAAAAAAAAAAAAAGAATATTGCACTAAATGTACAATCATATTTCTCTTTTTCATATGAGGAAGGTTGAGGCTCAGAGGGATAAAAGAACTTGCTCAAAATCATACACGTAAGTATGACAGAATCTGGTCTGTCTACACCAAGGGTTGAGTTATTTACCAACTTTCAATATTGCCCACTTTGACTCAAAAGCAACCCGGTTTGGACAATAATTGGTCATTCTATCCATGGATCACTGGCAGAACTGTTAAAAATACAGATTCCAGGGACACCTGGCCGGCTCAGTCAGTAGAGCATGTGACTCAATCTCTGGGTCGTAAATTCAAGCCCCATGAGGGGTAAAGAGATTACTTAAAAGTAAAATCATAAAAAAAAAAAAAAAAAAAAATTACAGATTCCTGAACTCACAACCATTTGTCTATGCTATTCTGCCTTCCCCAGAGACGCAGCCAGGTCCTGATAAGGTATCTAACCCCATCAGGTCAGAGTGATGTTCCCAGACAAACTCTCTGGAGCCTTGGAGAATCTAAGTAGTCTTCTGCTGGCCCACCTGCCAGAAAGAACCTCCTCCAGAGCTCTCCCCTTCACATTTTTCTTCCTAGCTCTCCCCAAGGGCAGTCTGCTCTAATCAGGCCTGACTTCGTGTGTCCTAACATGCACCACACTAATTCAAGCAATTCAGGAATAGAAAGAACATGATGTGGTTCTCAACCAGGGTTGCCCAACCTCTAAAATAGTAGTCCCGTCATTTTCTACCTCCAGGGCACATCGCCTTTGCCCCCAGGAAACAAGCATCCCATCTTCACATATTAAAGGTCAGCAACAGGGGGCTCCCTCCTAAGGAAGGTTATCTCTCATTGCTAGGAAGTTCTTGGCTGCACTATATCCAAGGCTGCCCCAAATATGGTTCCTTCCTGTGGGCCTGATCAGGCTAAGGGCAGAGTTTTCTATTTCCTCCTCCTCGGAGTAGGACCCAATCAGCTTTAGTAACGTCTCTTCACAGTTTGACCATGTTTTTCACCGGCACTTTTGCTGAGCCCCCACTTCATCCTTTCATAGTGGTAGGATTGTTATTACAGTATTTGCCTTTTGGGGGAGAGATGAAAGTAATGATTAAGTTGTCATTTTGTATTATGTCATTTTGTCATGAATTTGTTTTGAATTTTATACTAAAATGGGCCCACCATTCCCACTGTGTGAAGCCATTCAGGATCCTCATTTTGCCTTGGAGCACCTTTAACATCTCTCCCAGTGTTACTCTGAAATGTGATGAGCTTGTCCTCACATTCCTATCAGGTATAAATCCAGAGCCCAACATGAAGCTCTACCATTGAGCAGAACACCTCTTCACTACTTATGCAACCTTGCATAGGTTTTTTGAGTCCCCCAGTTGTAAAAACGTGAGGGTTCTGTGAATTTATATTTGGGGCAGGACAAGTTCAAGAAGAGCTTGTCTTTGCTTTTATTCTTCCCAGCTGGAATGTCTTCCCTCTCCTCTCCACGGGTCCAAATCTAACTTATCCTTCAGACCCACTGCCAAGGAGCCTTCTACACAGATCTCTGCCTCTCCAGCTGTTGAATACTTAGGGACAGTGCCATACAACGTAGCTGTCTCTTGGGTTAATCTTGCCTCTCAAGCCAATCGCAGGATGTGGGTTTCTCTTGCCCTCTTTTGGTCCCTGGGGCTGTGAGAGCCCACAGGTATGCTCCACAGGGAGTGGCTACTTCACTAGGGCTGGCTGGGGAGAGAAGTGTGAGGGCCCAGGCAGGGTGCTTCTCTGCCTCCACCCTGTTCTCCTCCACAAAACCCTGAGAGCCTGCCCCTCAAGTCACAGATTCCTTATGTGACCTCACTGGGTAGTGATGACCTCACAGGCCTTCTCACAGTTTCCATGGCAGGGTAACTACGCAAACGTGGCGCTCTCGGGGAAACTTTCCTACCAGTTCTCTACCAGATACCAATCTGTTTGGTTGCCTGAGAGAGAATGTCTGACCGGATCTTCTATATTCATTCTAACTTGTCCTCTGTGCCCTGGGAGGGCAGCACAGCAGGTAGGCCTAGGCCAGGCATCTGTCCAAGAGTCACTGGTGTACACACAACTCCACCTGGCGGCCACATGTTCCTTTGGGGCTTCCCCACCACACCTCAGAACGTAACCAGCTGTAAGTAGAACAAGCGGCCTGGGGCCCCCTCAGGGACTTACGGTGTCCCTGCTCCCTGCTGAGGACAAGTGAAAGGACATCCCTGGGCAACTATTCAGAAAGCTTCTAGTCTTTATAAATGCAGCCTTCCCTTTTGGGCTACAAGTTCCTTTTCCATTCTGACCCTTTCCTGATTGGCCCCTTAGGGAAAGTCAAGCGAATTTTTGTTGGCAAGTGATAAATGGAGCAGTTTGAGGAAGAACTGTTGAGGGCTACTCATGAACCTCCCCTTCAAACCCAGGCACCTTCACCATGCTGTCGGGTAGACACACACATGGGTCCCCTCAGAAACACCCCCAGACTGAGCTGCTGAATACTGGGGAAAGGTGGTGTCATATCGATGGGAAGAACAGAAGAGCCAAGGAGAGTGATGAGTGATACAAGACTAGAGGGCTGACGAAATGGCGTCCTAGGAGGTTGGGTTGACGTGAGCCTAGACTTGCTACCCAGAATCTGGCTCTGAAGCTCCTGCTCACTCTGCCTCCGTATTTGGCCTTTTCCTAATCTAGGTAAAAGTATCAGAGGGCTAGAGGTCAGTGTGGTTGAAAGAGGCAGTGTGAATGGGGCCCAAGAGGAGTTGCCAAGGTGGGAGGGGTTCTTAGCCCATTTATATTATTTTTTTCAACACCTGAAAGGTATTTCCATTAAAGCCCAGAAGTGACAGACCTTAAGAAATGCTTTTTCTGCTGTGGAAGGGAGACATGGAAGGGATCCTGGCTGCAACTGTTTTCAGGTTCTATGGTTTCCTCTGAGAATGGGGGACAGATTTCCAGGTCTCCTGCTGCTGCCCTAAGCTCCACAGAATCGCTTTTGCAGCCATATTCCTTCTCTAGGGGACTCATAGAGGTGATGGGCCAGGTCTGTGTTTTGGATACCAAGCAGATTAAAGGGCTTCAGCCAGAAACAGGGAGAGACATGAGAGGGGAGGTCCTGGCAAGTCACTGTATACAGCAGAAATGACTGATGAGATCTGATTTTCTTCCCAGCAGCAGTACCTCCCACTTCTCCTCCTACACCTGGTCACTACCATGTCCTCTACCGAGGGTGTGGAGAAACCCAGGTGGGCTGGCACGGGGAGACATACTGCCTAGTTGGTGGCTACCGGACCTATGGGGATGCTCCTGTGGCCACCCCAGCAAAGGCGGAAGCAGAGAAACCAATTCCCAGCCGGGCTCCCAAGAGACATCGAGCTCTCGCAGAGTCGGATAAAGACCTAGGTTGCTCCAGCCCCAAAATTCGGCGATTGCAGCATGGTGGCAGGAGGCTGACCCCACAGAAGCTTGCTGGCTGAGCCACTCTACAGAGAAGGCAAACGTTTAACCGCCTAAGACAGCTAATGCCTCTTCCTGCAGTGACCCCCTTTGCCCACCACTGGAGGTTAGAACCTGAGCCGTTCTGTCTGAGCCTTCGTCGGCCAGGAGCCTCCTTCCATACTAACTGGCCATGGGCAAGGAGCCTTAGAAACCGAGACTTGAAACGAGAGGCTGCTCTGAACATCCCAGGGTGGAAACTGGCCTGGAAGAAAACCTGATGTTTCTCTGCTCAATACTCTAGAGTCCCTTCTTGGGAAGAAGAAAGAAAAGTCTGACTCTTTGAGCCAAGGAGGATCCAGGAGCAGAGAGAGGGTTCAGAGTAGTCTCAGCAGGGGCCCATCTATCAGATAGCCTCCTGCCCCGAGTCATTGCCAGCAGCCATCAACACAAACCAAGAAGAGCTGGGCTTTTTGAAACTGAAAAAAGTAATTTGTATCTACCCAGGGAGCCTCTTGTCTGGAGTGCCAGGAGGCAGAATAAAGAGACCCAGGAAGATCCGCTCTCCAGTGCAGGAAGAAAATGGAGAGAGTTGGGTGGCACCACCACTGAGGCTCACGTGCTCCTTCATTCCCATCCCTTTCTGGCCCCAGTGGGATTTCTTACTGTTCAATAAAATGATTTTGTCTAACATATTTGACTTGAAATCCAGCTTGTCCAAGGCCAGGCCCCAAACCTCCTTGTTCCCTGAAAGTACATTCCCACATGGGGAACCTGGTGCTCTGAGACCTGCCTCCAAAAAAGACCCCTGAGTGCAGCTTCTAACTGTGTGGCTCTCACAGTGACACCTGTACAAATCGGGGCAGGACCCGGGCAGGTTCTTTAAGAAATGCAGAGCCTGATGAGAACTTCCCTCTGTGTGTGCACATGTGCGTGCATATGTGTGTGTGTGTGTGTGTCTAAGAAGATGAGAGGCAGGACTGAGAAGATGTTCTGTCAATACACCCATCTCTATCCATTTACTCCACAAAATTTTTTTAAGGATTTTATTTATTTGACAGAGAGAGAGACAGCGAGAGAGGGAACACAAGCAGGGGCAGTGGGAGAGGGAGAAGCAGGCTTCCCGTGGAGCAGAGAGCCCGATGGGAGGCTTGATCCCAGGACCCTGGGATCAGGACCTGAGCCGAAGGCAGACGCTTAATGACTGAGACACCCAGGTGCCCCTACTCCATAAATATTTATTGAGCACCTGCTGGTTGCTTGGGGTATATTAGTGAACAAGATGATTGAAGCCCCTCTCCTCATAGCACCCAGAAACTAAAGGAAGAGATAAGTAAAAGATATAATTTCAACTAGTTATAAGTGCAATAAAGAAAAGTAAGATGGGATAAAAGGATAGAGGGATGAGGGGGTGCTAGGTTCCACAAGGTAGTCAGGGGAGGCTTCTCTGAGGAGGCAACATCTCAGTGAAGGTGTGAGGGAATCCTGTGAAGAGTTGGAGGGAGACAATTCCTGGAGGAGGAAATGGCAGGAGCAAAGACCCTGAGGCAGGAATGAGGCTGGCCTGTTGTAGGACCAACAGAAAGGCTTGTGGCCAGAGAGAAAAGACAAGAATGAAAGATGTGGTTGGAGAAGCAGGCATGGGCCAGACCACAGCAGGCCTTGTCAGCCATGGTGAGGAATGTGGACCTTAAGTGTGATGGGAAAGTCATGGGAAGAAGTTGAGCAGGGTAGTGAAATGATCAGACATAGATGCTAAAAAGATCATTCTGACTACTGTGTGCCATGGCAGTGGGGTGCTGGCTGTTACCCATGGAATGTCTCTCTCAGCAGTTAAGGGGACAGTTGGTCCTAGGGAGTGGGGGTGGGGGAATATCAGCAGAGAAGAAAGCGCACAGGGTGTGTGTGGCCCTGTGTGCCAGGTCCACGTGCCTTAGCTTCCCAGATCCAAAGTGGGCACTGTCAGCAGCTTGTAGCTCTCAGGCCCAGGTGAAGCCACTCACCCTGTGGACAGCACGCTCACCCCCAAGGGCCACACCAGCAAGAGTGTTTCTCCTCTTCTGGCACCCCAAAGGCCGGGAAAGGTCCTGATAACTTAAGAAGTTTCCCTAACCTGGGTTAGAGGAAGGAGGCACAGGCCCTGGAGAGTTCCCACTGTGAGTCTCAGTTAACCCACAAAACACAGTAATGCCTCTTCCTGCAGTGACTCCCACTACCCACTGCTGGAGATTAGAACCCCGTGTTGCTCTCTGAAACTTGGTGTGACTGAGGAAGATTTGTGACCCTGGAGGAGTCAGGTAGGTTGGCAATTCCCAAACATGAGGCAAACAGACTCATGGGGCAGACTCTTAGGAAAACTAGAGATCCCCAGTGCCTACACCAGTCCTACTGAATACATTTTTCCAGGAGGAATCTGGAAACCTGCAGTTTTAAATTTTTCCCATAATCGTGATTTTATAGGAAATACAAGTGACAGAGGAACCTGTTAAATGACACCATGGGATGCAATCAGCAAGTTCTAAGACAATTCCAAAACTCTAAAGGACAAAGGACATGATTTTTTCAACAAACAAATTGCAAGGAAGGAAGGAAGAGGAACCCATGCATTAAGAGATATAATAACCGAATGCAATGTGGGTGGCCTTATCTACATTATAATCAAACAATTATTTAAAAATTAGTCCCAGGGCGCCTGGGTGGCTCAGATGGTTGAGCGTCTGCCTTTAGCTCGGGTCATGATCCCAGGGTCCTGGGATCAAGCCCCACGTCCGGGCTCCTGGCTCAGTGGGGAGCCTGCTTCTCCCTCTCCATCTCTCCCTGCTCATGCTTTCTCTTTCTCTATCTCTGTGTCTCAAATGAATAAATAAAACCTTAAAAAAAATAATAAAATAAAAAAATAAAAATTAGGCAATCAGGGAAATTTGAACATAATAGATAATTTATGATATTAAGGAAGTATTGTGACTCTCTTAGGTGCCATAATGGTTTGGTAGTTGTCTTTTAAAAAGAGCCGTTATCTTTTAGAGATGCAAACTTAAATATGGATGGAATAAATGTTTGATTTGCCTTAAAATATTCTGTAGAAGGTATAAATGAGTAAGGTATAAATGAAACAAGATGGGCCATCCACAATTGTTGAAGCTGGACCACTGGTACATAGGGGTTCAATATACTCTTCTACTTTTTCATGTTTGAAATTACCCTAATAAGTTAAAAGAGATTTTTTTTTTAAAGCTTCTCAGGTGCAGCCTGATGTTCGTCAGCCAGATTTGGAATCAGTGAGGACTCGGGGTGAAGGGGGGTTGGCTTCATAGCATAAATTAGCAGGTGGGAGCCACAGCAGCCAGGCAGAGGAGGGCAGCCCTCCTGCATGAACACAGGAAGCACGGAGGGCTCTGAGGCAGGGTACGCTGTGTACAGCATGTTGTTGCTGGTCTGACAGGCCTCAGAGATAAGCAGGCTAGGTCAGCAAAGGGACAGCAAGTCTGAACTTGAGGCTAACTGAAAAAAATCACATATGCTGCATCATAGATGTTTGTTTGGTCAGAGCCGGTTCCCAGCACTTGGTGTGCACACAGCCCACTCTTCCAGATGCTTCTGTCAGTAGATGTGGTAGATAACTGCTGGAAACTTGTCCAGCCCCTTCACGGCATACCCCAGCACGGGGCCAGCTCCAGGAGGTGATCAGTGGGGAACGCCTAGACAAACAGAGGATGTAAGGGACTTGAAGCCTCTCCCAGTGAGAGAAGGAGCAGCTGAAAGTCAAGAAGTCCATGGAACCCCAATCTGACTTGGCCCCGAGGGCATGTGCAGCTGCTGGCCTCCCTACCCTTTCCTCCCCTTCAGCCAGGCTCAAGGAGGGTTCCGTCCTCAGGCCAGGAGGCTATTCTCTCTGCCATCACTGGTTTCCCCAAATGGCTGCCTTATGTCCCATGAAGCCACACTGAAGACAGGGCCAGGCCAGTCCAACTTTGGTGAGCCTGGCAGTGGTGAACAGGAAGTGGGTGGCATGTGCAGAAGCAGACAGGACAGACCTTGCCAAATGGCTGGTAGTCATTCTCCAAAGTTCTCTCCCCACATGGGCCTGGAGCACCCACAGAGAGCGAGCCCAAAGAGATAAAAACTCTTGAGTAGCTCTGGCCTGGGGTCCCAGAGAGCCCTGGACATCAGGAAGCTAAGTACATTCCTCCACCACAAACTCAGTCCCATTGTCCTCACAAGTTGCCCCCAAATTTATGAATTCCCTCTGCCCAGTGTTCAGGGAGGCCTCCAGACAGAGGGGTACAGAGATCAAGAAAGGGCATCTGTTAGCTGGGGCAACTGCTTCATACCCGCAGTGGTCCGAGATGGAGAACAGAATTGGAAAGCTCAAAGCTGAAAAAATCTAGGAGTAAGGGAATTTTGGTTTCAAATCCCAGCTCCACCTGTCAGTTTCACCGAGATGAACCTCAATTTTCTCACCTAGAAAATGAGGCTGGTAAAAACCTACCTTGTGGGCTATCGTTAAGATCAATCGGACTACGATGCATGAGACTGGTAGCACAGCTCTGGACACACAGTAGCTTTGGCTGCTCTGGCATGTTGTCCCTGTTGTCACATGCCCTTGCTCCATGAAGGAAGGAAAGGCAGCAGTCTGCTGAGCTCCAAGTCGACTCGCTCTTCAAGGAATGTTGGTTGAGCCTTTGCTGTGTGCAGGTCTGGCACTAGGGGCCAGAATATGGTGGTCATGGCCTCACTGAGTTCACTTGCCAGCTTCGGCAGGGCCAGCGACTGCAGGCTGCTGTGAGGAGGATACGGACAAAGGCCAGGAGGAGGAGGAGGGAAAGGTTCCAGCAAACCTGAACCTGAGCAATCGGAGAGGCTCATCCACGCTCCTGTTTTTAAAGAGAGTAAGTTACTGAAGAGGGTTTGGATTTGTCAGGTTCTCCATGATATGCCCCCTCTGCAGGCGACTGAATATCACAGTTCAGAAGGTGCCATCTGAATCCCAGGGACTCCCTGTAGGATCTTCCTCAGTCGAACTCCTGTAGCCCTGCCCGTCCAGCCTCCCCCCAGCTGATGGCAAGACCGCAAGAACATGGGACGGCATGCAAACCAACCTCAGGACGGGAGTCCCAAGCCCTGTGGGCTTCACCCCTAAATCACCGAAATATCTGGTCCCAGGAAACAGCCCCGTCAGACACTTAAAGCCTGCCAGACACCACGGTGCCTTTGCTCTGGGGACCCTGTGTACTGGACCCTCCATACTGCCTGAAATCAGGCCGAGTCTGGCTGCAAGAGACCCAAGATGGACAGGAAGGCGGGCAAGGACGTGGAAGACAAAGGTGGGAATAGGGAGAAGGCCGGCTGGAAACGGGAGACAGAGAGGCACTCGTGCTTACCTAGCAAAGTGGACGGTGACTACCTTTTGAAGGAAAATGTGCTACCTGTTGGCCACTTCTGGAAGGGTAGCCTTAGCTTTGTGATTAGAGGATGTGTGTCCGTGGTGGCCAGGCTGTCTTCTGGCCAGAGAGACTGTTGTGACTTGGGAATTAGGCTCTGTCATCGTGGCAGCAGAACCAGCGTAACACCCAGAAAGAAGTAGGGGCAGCATGAGTCTCCAGGTGCAAGGAGCCCTGAATGAGGACGAACATCACCCGGGCAATGCTGGATACTGAGGAAGCCCCTGCCTCTGCCCCACTCCTGTGTTCTGAGCATGTGAAGTGGCCTATCACTCAGTCTGACAGCCTTCTTCCCTGCATATTCTTGTAATACACTGGAGATCAGTGGGGTTAGGTCAGCTCTGCCACGAAAGTGGGCTTGGACCCAGGAAAAGCCTGTTTCTACCACTGCATCCGCTGCAGGTCTTGATTTAGGTAAACACTACATAGGTGAGGAATTAGAAGAGAGGGTGCTTACTCACATACCCCTTTGCCTACACTGGCCCTGCCTCAGCAGCCCCACGAGTGGGAGGCTAAGGGAACGGCACATACAAGGCTCCATGGTAGTAGGCCGCAAAGCAAGAAGGCAACAGGGTTTATGCCATTGCTGAGACTAGAGAGGCCAGCCAAATAAAAGAATTTGGTATATGAGTATGGTAATGGCTTTTTCCTAAAAGCAAAAATCCTCTCCAGATTTCTTTTGGTTAGTAAAAACAGGCACTAATGTAGGTCTTTTGTAAAAGCAAGGTGGCATGATGCAAACTTTCCAAAACCTGGGGTACTCATCGCTTTACGCCATTCTGACTTATGAAAGGCTTCATGGGAAAGTTCTGACTTCAGCTAGTGGGGAAACCTGTATCCTGAGAGCAACAGGAAGGAACAGAAGAACTTTAGGCAAGAGGATGATAGATTCTTCTCAAAGAGAGATAGGTCTGGCAGTTCATTTGGGGAATGGACTGGAAGTGGGGAGACCAGGAGGAGGTGAGAGATGAAAGTGACCGGTACTGGGGAAGAGTTAGTGGGAATGGAGAAGACACGCCTGGGAGATGTTTGGGGGTTGAACCAGAATGATCTGGAGATGCTGTTAAAAGGGAGAAGGGGGCAGAGGGGAGGAGACGTCACAGATGACATTCAGGTCAGCTCTGGAGCCAGACCCTGGGCTTCCCCCGTTTTCTCTTGTGTCCACTGCCAGCAAGCACCTGGATAATTTCTCATAGCCCCTCCTCCCAAATTGTCCAGGTCTGTCCACAGATACTGGAGTCTTCTGAAGGACAAGGAAGGGAGGGAGACAGGGAGGGAGGAAGGGAGGGAGGGAGGGAGGGAGGGAGGAAGGAAGGAAGGAAGGAAGGAAGGAAGGAAGGAAGGAAGGAAGGGGGAGGGAGGGGGGAGGGGCGGAAGGAAGGAATGGGACAAGGAGGCTTCACTAGTGTGTGTTTATTTCCCCCTGCACAGGACAGGGCAGAGAGATGGCCTCGGGAGAGGTAAAAAGGAGAACAGTCCACTCACTCGGTTGGCTAAAACCTGCTTGCTACTTGAGTATGAGTGTTTACATGTCCCTGCGTGTATAAGGGTCTGGGTCTGTCTGTGTTTCTGTGATTGGCTTTGTATGGTCACCTCAAGGCCATGACTAGCAATGCTAGTTAGTTTAAGGACTGAAGTTGAACATTACTGAAAATTATTCTGCCTGGCTGATCTTCTACAGAGATGGTGCCCACTTTCTCTGGTTCACCACTGCCTGCCTGTGCTGGGCTAGAGTTTCCTCCAAGTCTTGGGGTGTAAGACATCTGGCCCCTGGAGAAAAGCTAACAAACCTCAAAAAACTAAACTCTCCCTTCTTATTTCTCTGTCAGCAGCTGCTGTTTATCCTGGATTTCCTCCCTACCTCTTCGATTGTTTATACTCCCTACTTCCTGGGGGGGCTATTAAGAGTGGAATAGAGAAGTTGTTTATTCCCCAAACCAACATTTTTGTCTTGGAGACCAGCCGATCCAAGAGTTTCTCCTCTGCTTCCCCACTTGCTGGCTTCATGAGTGGGTGTGGGGCTGCTGGGGGTAGGGGGAGAAAGGAGGGAGCCAGGTCTGAGTTTGGGCTCCCCAGGTACCCAGGGCAAGGACATACCCTAGGGGACGCACACTCTGCAGTGGGGCTGCCCAGACAACCCTCCAGTTGCAGTAGTCAGAGAGCAGACCCACCTTGAGCACAGTGCCACTGGTTTGCCCTTCACCCCTGCTTGCCTGCACCGGGCACCAGCATATGCACAATCACTCAGATATACCCAAGCTGGCAGTTTTTTGCTCATTTCCTTTCTAGGGTGGTTTCTAAGGTCTCCAGTCTTCAGACTTGGTCACTACCCCTGCACTGGTCACTCCTGCCACCTGGAAAAGGTCCCAAAGGTCAAGCAGCTCCAAAGGGTGCCAAGGTTCACAGTAGGACCTTGAGAGGCTGGGGAGGAAGGAGTTTGAGCAAAGACCTTGAGGCATCTCAGTGGCGGAGCTTCTGGGAAAAGATGCATTCTGGTGTGTGTGTGTGTGTGTGTGTGTGTGTGTGTGTAGGGAGGTGGTTCTTGGAGGAGGAAACTAGGGTGATGAGGGTGGGGCCTTCAGAGGAAGAATGCAACTCAGCCTAGAGATTTCTGGGAGAGCTAGAGCCACACGAGCTAGAAGATAATGCGGATGTAGCCTCAGAACCTAGATGCCAGGCCTTTTCCTTAGGAGCCACACTTCTGACTTCATTTAAGACAGAGCTTCCACACTGAGGTAGGTGGGATCCTGATCAACAGGCTCAGCCAGCAGTTCTGGGAGGAATGTTGCTGGGATGGGGGGGAAAGGTACTCTGCTGCCCTAAAAATGACTTAATTTCCTTCCACTCAAACAGCTTAACTGAGTTCCTGCTCTGTTCAGTAAGCCATCCCTGACCCTCCCCAGAAGGTTGCTCAGTTCACATCCCAAAAATCCCTCCCTTCAGACCCAGTGTAGCATCTGCTGAGGAGGGACCTCTTTCCTGAGACTGACAGGAAGACTGGGGGAGAGGCGCCCCTGACAGTTCCCAGTTCAGGCTTGAGTCCCCCAGGGGATGGACAAGTAGGCAAGGAAGTAAGGTAGGGGAGAGAGAGGTCAGGGGCAAAGGGCCTCTTCCTGAATGCAAAGTCCACAAGGTTAACCCCTCATTTCCAGAAACTCTCGGCTCCCGACCCCACGGTGGCCTCGCTGTGGCTCAGCCCAGGAATCCGAGAGCTCAGAGTACTGTGGCCAGAGACATTTGCATGTAGCCCTCAGGGTGGCCGGTGCAGGATGCAGGCAAACTGGGGACGTGATGTGGTTGAGAGGCCTCAGGGCCGCGGGCTACTCTCTGGGAGGAGCACCCCAAGCCTTCTCTCTTGCAGAGCAAGGTTAGAGGCAGCAGCAGAGCAACCTGGGTCAGTCCCTCGGAACACTGGGGATGGAGAGGCGACAGCAGAGAGAGCCCGCCCAGAGGGTGGTGTCCTGTAGGCTGGGGGCGGGGGCGGGGGCGGGGGGCGGGAGGAGGTGGAGCGCGTGCCTAGGCGGAGAGCCGGGGTCCAGGGTCTTGCGAGTCCGTTCTCCCCTTGCCAGACCGCGCCGCCGCGTGGTCCGAGTCGACGCTCTAAACTTTATCGTCGCTCTCTGCCCCTCGCCACCCATCTCAGGCTCCAGACACCGGCCCCTGCCTGCCTGTCCTGCCCTGAGCAGCATGCAGCCCCTGGGCCTCGAGGGTACCCCCGCCATCCGCCGGCGACCGCTGCTGCGTCTCCTGCTCCTGCTGTCTCTGCTGCTGCCGCGGCCGATAACCCGTGCCCAGACCACACAGGGAACCCCCAGCTCCCGGACCCCGCCGGCCACCCCCAGCTCCCCAACCCCGCCGGCCACCCCCAGCTCCCGGACCCTGCCGGCCACCTCCAGTGCCCCAAGTCTGCGGGAGCGCGCGCGGGCGCTGATGCGGGACTTCCGTCTCGTGGACGGGTGCGTAGGTGCGGTGTGGGGGCGCGTGGAGACTGAGCCCACCTCAAAGGGGGGAAGGAGTTCGCAGCGTGCAGGGCTAGTGAGGAAGCTCCCTCATACCACCCCTGGATGCACTCTCCCATCATCCATGGGCGCCTTTTCCCTTCCTCTGTCACTGCGCCCCTGCTGGGAAGCCCCCAGCCTAGTGCTCAAGGGGTCCTAGTATAGTCTGTGTGACAGTGTGGTGGGGGGGGGCATCCCCCCCACCAACGTTGGCTCATGTCCTGCTTGATCCCAAGGCTTAAGGAGCCCACCCATTTGCCCCTGACCGGATCTTGCCTTGCCCACCCTCCAGCCACAACGACATGCCGATTGTGCTGAGGCAGTTTTACCGCAACCGGCTACAGGATGTCAATCTGCGCAATTTCAGCCGTGGCCAGACCAGCCTGGACAGGCTTAGAGACGGTCTCGTGGGCGCCCAGGTACCACACCGACGCACAGCATGGTTGAGAGGGAGTGTGGGGGCCCCAGAGACCACAGGTTAATCACATGGGAACTCAGTTACCTTACAGCCCCCCAAAATGCTACAACATGGATGCTGGGGGCTGCAGGGGTCACAGTGAGCTAGTTTGGTGGGCATCCAAGTACTACAGAATAAGCAGTGCATTACAAGTGACCATTTTTGCTGTGTGGGCTGTGAAGGCGAGAAGCCCATGGAGCTCTAAAGCAACCCCTGCCCAAGCCAACCCATGGCCTTCCCCCAGTTCTGGTCAGCCTACGTCCCATGCCAGACCCAGGAACGGGATGCCCTGCGCCTCACCCTGGAGCAAATTGACCTCATCCACCGCATGTGTACCTCCTATTCTGAGTTGGAGCTTGTGACTTCAGTTAAAGGTAGGCAGACGGGTGGGGGTTGTTAGGGACTTGTTTGAATACTCCAGCCTCTGAAAGTGATCACCTGACCTACCTGCCCCCAGCTCTGAACAACACCCGGAAGCTGGCTTGCCTCATTGGTGTGGAGGGTGGCCACTCGCTGGACAGCAGCCTTTCCATCTTGCGTACCTTCTATGTGCTGGGTGTGCGCTACCTGACACTCACTCACACCTGCAACACACCCTGGTGAGCATAGTGCAAATGGTATGCGCCCACTGATGCAGGCATCTGCCCAAGATCACACTGGGGCTCAGACCAAGCTTTACCCCTGGGATCTGGCACTGACCCTGGAGTGGGGAGGGGAGCAGGGGTTCCCAGAGCAAGACTGGATTCCCAGTAGGGACTGCCTCGTGCCAGGCACAGCCCAGCTTGGGTCTCTGCTCTTGCTCCAGGGGGTTGCTGGTATAGAGGATTCAATAGGCTCTTGTAGCCAAGTCATGGCCACCATTCAGACTGCCTCCTGGTCATCCTGCAGGGCAGAGAGCTCAGCTAAGGGCATCCATTCCTTCCACAACAATGTCAGTGGGCTGACCAGCTTCGGTGAGGTGAGGACCCTAGTTCCCTACCCTGTCCCCCATAAATGTGCATGTCCCACCAGTTCCCTACAGAAAAATGCATGGGCATGTGCACCCCTGATGCCCTTTCCCCAACCTGTCCCTGCAGAAGGTGGTGGTGGAAATGAACCGCTTGGGCATGATGGTAGATTTGTCGCATGTCTCAGACACTGTGGCTCGGCGAGCCTTGGAAGTGTCACAGGCACCTGTGATCTTTTCCCACTCGGCTGCCCGAGGTGTGTGCAAGAATGCCAGGAACGTTCCTGACGATATCCTACAACTTCTGGTGAGAGACTGCCCTGGCCCTCAAAGCTCAAGCTAGAGGTTTAAACCAGGAGCCCTTGAGCCTGAGCCCCTGTTCCCTCATCTTCCTCAAACCCTAGACTGAACATCTGCCCCACAAACCCACAGTCCACAGCCCCTGAATTCTTGAACTCAGGTGTGGGGGTTCTAAGTGGCAAATGCTCCAAGACATTTCCATCCCAACAAGAGCTGAGACTCCTCCATTCACACAAACCTAGAGGTGAAGTCTCCTCTGAACTCAAAGCCAGAGATGAACATCTTCCTCACAGGAGCCTAGAGGCAGGTAGTTGCTCTGGGGTCGAAGCTGAATGTCCATTTGTCCGCCCCTGCAGAAGAAGAATGGAGGCATCGTGATGGTGTCTTTGTCAGCGGGGGTGCTGCCATGCAACCTGCTAGCCAACGTGTCCACTGTGGCAGGTAAGCCCTGCCTGGGCTCTCTGAATAACTGATTTGGACCTGAAGCCTTGGGCGGAGGGCCTCAGTACAGCCCCAGTGGTCTGACCCATTCTCGGCTGTAGACACAGCTCCTAAAAACTCAGTGATGGACGGTATAAAGCACCTTGGTGCCATGTGGAACCGAAGACACAGAGTTGGTAACTACGATACTCATGGGCATAAGGGAGCCAGTCAGACATAGAGCCCAGGTCCCAACCATCTGTGCCTCCGCAGGGGCTCCCAGAGCTCCCTACCCCTGTCTCTGACCAAGACCTGGGCAACCCCTGAAGTCTCTGTGGTCTTTGTCAGTTGTATTCTTTGTCTCTTGCTCATCCTCCACACCCATGGAAAGGAGCCCCCATGGTTCTCAAGGAGACTGGAGGCAGGGTGATCCTGGATGAGAAATGGCCCAAATGGGTTCCACTCCAAATCTAAATTCCAGTCTAGAGTCAACTGGGATCAGCTTCCTCAAGTTGGTACACTGGGTGCCAGGAACTGGCCTGCGTGGCCTACGGGCTGCAAGAAGGGGAATCAGTAGAGTGCAGTCCCCAGCCCCCCTGCCCTGGAAGTCCCACACTGCTGACTCTCTATCCCCCAGATCACTTTGACTACATCAGGGCAGCCATTGGATCCAAGTTCATTGGGATTGGCGGAGATTATGATGGGGCCAAACGGTAAGCGCTTCTCTACGGCTTGTCTGGGGCTGGCTGTGCCACAGTAGGGCCTTGACAGTCCCCATGCCCACGACACCGTGGTCCTCCTAGCCTTTAGGCCCACCTCGCATCTCTCCACACCCAGAGTCTGTTTCCTGGGCCCTTCTGTTTTTCTGTGACCCCTTGGCCCCACTCTAGGTCATCATCATCATCATCTGCCCAGCAGGTGCACCCACCCTTAGTGCCAGCAGACCTATTGCTTCTTTTTTTAAGTTTTATTTATTTAACTAATCTTTACACCCAATGTGGGGCTTCAACTCACAATACCGAGATCAAGAGTCACATGCTCTTCCGACCAAGCCAGCCAGGGTGCCCCTGACCCACTGCTTCTGAGCAGACTCTTAAGCAAGGTCTGGTGTGAACTGACCCTTTCCTCTGCCTGCAGCTGGGGCTGTGCCTACAGGAGGTCAACCCAGTTCTTAAAAAGCTTTTCTTCTTTTTATAAATGGAGGGAAACTTTGTATTCAGTGAAAGGCATAGATCTTTTTGTGTTTTTTTTAAATAGGCTCCATGCCCAGTGTGGAGCCCAAAATGGGGCTTGAACTCATGACCCTGAGATCGAGACCTGAGCTGATATCAAGAGTGGGATGCTTAACTGACTGAGCCACTGAGGCGTCCCAGCATAGATCTTAACAGTACAATTCAATGAGTGTTTATGAATATTCAAAGTGGTTAAGAGCTTCCTTTTGCAGGATAAAGAGCAGGTGTGAATCACTTACCCTCTCCAAGTCTCCCTTTCCCATATCTGACCAGAGCTGGGGTTCAGTAGACCTGGATACATGGGGCTGTGGTTCTGAGTCATGAACAGGGAACAGGGCTGAGGTTCCACAGCTGGCTGGCTCGCGGCCACACAGGTTCCCTCAGGGGCTGGAGGACGTGTCCACGTACCCGGTTCTGATAGAGGAGTTGCTGAGTCGTGGCTGGAGTGAGGAAGAGCTCCAGGGTGTCCTTCGCGGAAACCTGCTGCGGGTCTTCGGACAGGTGGAACAGGTATGCTGGCCTGGGCAAAAGAGTAGCACATGGGCCTGAGCAAGTGTGTTGGAGTTGCTTTGGGAGCTGCTGACCCCTGACTGCTACTTCCAGGTACGGGAGGCAAGAAAGGGGCAAAGCCCCCTGGAGGATGAGTTCCCGGATGAGCAGCTGGGCAGTTCTTGCCGCTCTGTTCTCTCACGTCTGCATCAGACACAGTACCTGGCTCCAGACCAGAAACTAACTTCAGCGCATTGGACACCTAAGTGGTCACCTAAACAATCATTGTCAAAATCTCCCCCGAACATGGCTCCAGGCCTCACAGTTATTGCTGCCTGTTTAGTCCTCATTCTGTGGTTCTGGTGACCCAGTTCATCCTACCAGATGTTACTGTGGCAGCCACAGACACCCCACAATGTTCCCCCATCATGCAGGCACAAATATTTCCTGAAAATAAATGTTTTACACATGGAACCAGGCATGAGTGTCCTTCTCTGTGGCAGGGTCTGGTGGGACAGGCTCCCAATTCTGGTGGTTGGTGGGGGACCCTGCAGTTCAGCCACCAGTTACTCAAGTAAGACCTGAGTCTCACTAGCAGGAGCGGAGAAGACCCTGATGGTTGGGCTCAGCACTGGAAGAAGACAGTGGATCGGGGCGCCTGGGTGGCTCAGTCATTAAGCATCTGCCTTTGGCTCAGGTCATGATCCCAGGGTCCTGGGATCGAACCCTGTGTTGGGCTCCCTACTCAGCGGGGAGCCTGCTTCTCCCTCTCCCACTCCCCCTGCTTGTGTTCCTTCTCTCGCTCTGTCTCTGTTAAATAAATAAAATCTTAAAAAAAAAAAAGAAGACGACGACAGTAGCTGGTAGCTCCAGCTGTGGGAGAGTGGATCTTCTTCTGGGTTGCCTCTCAATAGCTCACCTCAGTCCGCATCCTGACGCACTGACCACCACCTGGGGATCCTGAAGGGAACTCTGGTTCAGATTCCCAAGAAGGGAACCTGCCTGGATCACAAATGATCTTTGTTCCTATTTGGACGAGCCCAGAATGCCAGGCTACATGATGAGCCATGGGCCTCCAATGACTGAACTTCCCTGGATGTGGACCCACCCCCTCCCCTGCCTCTCAGGGACTTCCTCTCTGAGAGGCACAAGCTACTTAGAAACTCATACTGTCTTATCCCCAGGCCAGTAATGGTAATAGCAACTGCCTTAATAATAGCCAAAATTAAGAGTTAATGCTAATAATGACAGCTAATAATAATAAATAACATATGATAATACATAATGGCTAATAAAAATAACAGTTAATACTAATAGTCTATGCATACCCCGTGACTGAGTAATTTCACCCCAGGTATATATCCAACAGGAATGCATACACAGGTTTTCCAAAAGGCACATGAAATATTTAAAGCAGCACTCTTCATAATAACCCCAAACTGTGTAGTTCAAAGACTGGGTGGCTCAGTCAGTTGAGCGTCTGACTCTTGATTTTGTCTCAGGTCATGATCTCGGGGTCGTGAGATAGAGCCGGGGGTCAGGCTCAGCACTGGATGTGGAGCCTGCTTGAGGCCTGCTTGAGATTCTCTCTCCCTCTCCCTCTGCGCCCACCCCCCACCCCCCACTCGCATGCACACGCTTCTCTCTCTAAAAAAAAAATTAAATTAAAATCACATTAATTTGAGGAACAACTGACAACTGAATTTTATTGGAAATAATGGAAATCCATACACACTGGAATGTATTTAGTCTGATGAATGAAAGTAACTACCAGTGTTCCATTCTGTGCACAGCGAAAATATTCCTCAAAAATGAAGGAAAAGTAATACATTTTCAGGCCAACACAAGCAGACTGAGAAAGTGAAAATCTACAAATCACCTAATGAAAATACCAATTATTATGGGAAAAGTGCATATTAAATAGAAATTAAGGATATCATAAATGCCTGAATTTCACATTTGAAGTGAAGGTATGAAAATTTAAACAGGGCGCCTGGATGGCTCAGTTGGTTAAGCGACTGCCTTCGGCTCAGGTCATGATCCTGGAGTCCTGGGATCGAGTCCTGCATCGGGCTCCCTGCTCAGCGGGGAGTCTGCTTCTCCCTCTGACCCTCCCCCCTCTCATGCTCTCTCTATCTCATTCTCTCTCTCAAATAAATAAATAAAATCTTTAAAAAAAAAAAAAGAAAATTTAAACAAAGTGTCTTCAGATTTTGAATTTTTAACTGGAGAAAAGTTATGTTCTGTGAATACATATGATTTGTCAAAAACAGCCATTGACTTGACTCTTACATATTCTGAAATTTTAAGTCCTGTAGAAATTCCAACTAAAATAGTTTTAAGGGGTGCCTGGGTGGCTCAGTCGTTAGGCATCTGCCTTTGGCTCAGGTCATGGTCCCGGGGTCCTGGGACCGAGCCCCGCATCGGGCTCCCCACTCGGCGGGAAGCCTGCTTCTCCCTCTCCCACTCCCCCTGCTTGTGTTTCTGCTCTCGCTATCTCTCTCTCTCTAACAAATAAATAAAAAATCTAAAAAAATAAATAATAAATAAAAATAAATAAATAAATAAATAAAATAGTTTTAAGAGGGGCGCCTGGCTGGCTCAGTTGCTGGAGCATGTGACCCTTGATCTCGGGGTTGTAGATCCGAGTCCCACTTTGGGTGTAGATATTACTTAAAAATAAAATCTTAAGGGCGCCTGGGTGGCTCAGTCGTTAAGCGTCTGCCTTCGGCTCAGGTCATGATCCCGGGGTCCTGGGATCGAGTCCCACATCGGGCTCCCTGCTCGGCGGGAAGCCTGCCTCTCCCTCTCCCACTCCCCCTGCTTGTGTTCCTGCTCTAGCTATCTCTCTCTCTGTCAAATAAATAAATAAAATCTTTACAAAAAAAAAATAAATATAAAATAAAATCTTAAAAAATAAAATAAAATATTTTTAAGAAACACACAACGAAGATACTTAGCATTGTATTTGGATTTTTATTTTTTTATTTTTTTATTTTTATTTTTTTTTTTTAAAGATTTTTTATTTATTTATTTGAGAGAGAGAGAATGAGAGAGAGCAAGCACATGAGAGGGGGGAGGGTCAGAGGGAGAAGCAGACTCCCCGCCGAGCAGGGAGCCCGATGCGGGACTCGATCCAGGGACTCCAGGATCATGACCTGAGCCGAAGGCAGTCGCTTAACCAACTGTGTATTTGGATTTTTAAAAATCAATTTTAAAAATTAACGATTTTTGCTTAGTGGAATTTTATGCAAATTTGGACATGGCCTTGAAAAAAATTTTAACTATACCAGTCATGATGGCATCCTATAAAAGGAGTTTCATAAGCTGCAGTTATTTAAAAATTATTTAAGATTCTCACTCGGTAAAGAGAAATTGACAAACATTCAATCTCTCAATAGAAAATGAGCTAAGCAAAGAAGTAGATTTTGAAAATATTATTTATGAGATGTTCATTGTCACTTACTATCAGCGAAATGCAAATGAAAACCACAATGAGATATCACCCCACATCTGTCAGAATGGCTAAAACCAACAACACAAGAAACAACACATGTTGGCAAGGATGTGGAGAAAAAGGAACACTTGTATACTGTTGGTAGGAATGCAAGCTTGTACAGCCACTGTGGAAAATAGGATGGAGGTTCCTCAAAAAGTTAAAAATAGAACTATCATACAGAGCCAGCAACAGCACTACTGGGTTATTTACCCAAAGAATACAAAAACACTTAATTCAAAGGGATACATACACCCCCATGTTTATAGCAGCATTATTTACCAGAGCCAAATTATGGAAGCAGGCCAAGTGTCCATCGAGTGATGAATGGATAAAGAAGACGAGATATATATACATACAATGGAATATTATTCAGCTATAAAAAAAGAATGAAATCTTGCCATTTGCAATGACATGGCTGGAGCTAGAGAATATAATGCTAAGCAAAATAAGTCAGTCAGAGAAAGACAAATACCATACGATTTCACCTGTGTGGAATTTAAGAAACAAAACAAAGGGAAAAAAGAGAGAGACAAATCAAGAAACAGACTCTTAAGAGTAGAAAACAAACTGATGGTTATCAGAGCGGAGGTGGGTCAGGGGATGGGGGAAATAGGTGATGGGGATTAAGGAGTGCACTTGTGATAAGCACCGGGTGATGTATGGAATTGCTGAAACTAATATAATATTGTGCACTTGAGACATATAATACTATATGTTAACTAACTAGAATTAAAATGAAAACTTAAAAAGCCAAAAAAAAAAAAAGAAAGAAAATTTTATTCATGAGTTTGCCTCCATTAAAGCCAGTTAAGTAAAATTATAATAAATTCTGGTTTGGGTATGAGTAAAATAATGTTGTGAGTTAATACACCTACTTTTCAGTTTTTAAGTATTTTTCAACTATTCTAGTGTTCTAGAAAAGTTCATCATTAAAAATACATTAAAAATGTATATAGGAACACACATACATTTTCCTTTTGCCTCAGGCTCCAAATTGGCTGTGCTCTGCAGTGTATTACTCAGAAAGTTCTAATAGTGCTTTCTGTTCACTTTACCTGCTCTCTCCTTTCTTGACTCCTTTGGGTGTATTAAGTAGCACTCTGAGGTGACCTTAATCCCTTTACAGATCCTTCCAAGAGGAGCTGATCCAGCTCAGGGTCCATTTAGGAAAAAATGGGAAGAGGTGGTAGAAGATAGAAGCTTATGGGAGGGTCCTGTGTTGCTATTGGCAGAATGCCAGGAAGCCAGCTAGGGGTCTAGGAAATATGGTTTTAAGAGTTTGAGCCCCAGCTTCACAGAGCAGAGAATAGAAGACTGCATCTGGAGTTGAGAGACAATTGCTTAATAACCAGAGTTGCTGCAGGCCTGGGGTAGGTTCACTTGTTCTTTCTCCTAGGTGCATTCTTTTTTGTGTTCTAACTCAAAACAAAGTGTTCATCAGGGTTCTCCCTACTTTGGTGGACCCGGGACGCTAATCTCTGTCTCTTTAGACCACAATACCCCTTGTGGAAGAGACAGCCTAAAAGTTGGGCTCATCTCTGGGTTTCCACCCTGGCTGGATCCTCATAAGTAATTTTTTAATATCTTGTTTACCTCTCTGATGTCTTTCAGGAAGATCCTTTTTATATTTTGCCCAACTTTTCCAGTCGTTATCAGGAAGAATGTAACTCTGATTTACTTAGTAAACCAAAACCAGACATTTGAAATGGTGTTTATGTATTACTTTGATGACATTAAAAATTAATTATAAACATCATGCCCTCTCCTTTCACCTAAGACTATTATAAGAAATAGCTGTATGTACAATACTTCAGAACTTTTTAAAATATATTTATTTGTTTATGAGAGAGCTAGAGAGCAGAGTAGGAGGGACAGAGGAAGAGGGAGAGAGAATCTCAAGCAGACTCTTCACTGAGTGTGGAGCCCAACGTGGGGCTCAGTCTCACAACCCTGAGATCATGACCTGAGCTGAAACCAAGAGTCAGATGCTTAACCGACTGAGCCACCCAGGCGCCCCAATACTTCTGAACTTTTGATAAACTATTAGCAAATTCATCATTCATTATGTCGTTTATGTCACTTAAATGAAAACCTCCCATGGCAAGACAGCTCAGTATATGAGAGACCAGAACAAACATTCTGTCTCTCTCTCTGTCTCTCTGTCTCACTCCTGAGAGAGACAAAGCTGGAGGCAGCAGGGTCAGACTTAGTCCTTAACCCCTCGGCATGAGTAGGGAGCAGTGATGAACAGGACGCAGTATGGACCAGAGTTCAAGGCCCTTCTCCTGGTGCCCAGAAGGGGAGGCCCAATTATCAGGGAGCTCAGATGGGAGAATAGGCGACAGGCCCAGATACAGAAGGGGGGCGATTCAGATTTTAGTCTGTGCTATAGGCCCCTCTCAGCCTCATAGGATCTGGTGCAGGCCCAGGAAGCCCAGATGCCACCCAAATGCAGTTCTGAGATCAGTTCCCACTGTATCAGGGTTTTTTCTAAAGAAAACAATGAATTATACTGTCCAGGCCTCTGGCCATCCTGGAAACCACCTTGTCTTGAAGGAGGATTTCTTCCCACATGAAATCATGTGTCAGACCAAGCCCCCTCATACCCTTACCTGCAAGAACTCTTGTCCCACTATTCTATGCCTTCAAGGACCTTCCAGCTCCTTCCTTACAGACGGCTGTCCTGTCCCAACCAGACCTTTGCCTGGGCTATTGTCCAACCTGGGATGCCCTCTCCACCCCCTGCCAATCCAGACCCCATCCTTTCAAGGCTCCCCTGCTGTGGTGCCTCCACTTCACCAGCACCACCCACAACATCCCTCAGCCAGGATGACCATATTAGAGAAAAAGATGTGAGGTAAACTGACCACGGAGTGGGTAACCCCCTTTCCAAGATGGCTACTAGTAACTAATGTTTAGTATCTAGAGTCTTTTTTTTGTGTGTGCACATATAACACATTACAAAAGCAAATTTCAATACCAGATACTAAAACAAAATGGTTTCCCATAATATTATTCATAAATTTCATTTTTATGAAAAACAAATAAAATCCTTTTTCTCTCAGTCAAAACAGACAGATCCAATTCACTCTTGTTCACGGAATGTTTGACCTATTGCAGGGCGGGGCACCTTCCTGCAACTGAAACCCCACGTGGACCTGCGACCTGTCTGGCTAGGGGTGAGAATGGGCAGACTCCTGGCCTCCACCGCCCTCCCCGCCATCCGTCCGTGGGTCCCAGGAGCCGGGAAGGCAGTAAGTGCAGGGACAGACGCAGGAGCGGAGGGCGCGCGCTGCAGAGGCTGGTGGGGCCCACTGGGGCGCCCTCTCAGTTGGCGGCGGAGGTCTGTGTCGCCCCCTGCGGCCACGCTGCGCGGCGGCGTTGCGAATCCCCGCTCGGCGGTGGAAGCCTTCTGACTCCAGCCCCCTCCTCACGAGGCCGCGCCGCTGGGTCACCTTCATCGACGGTCGGTCAGGACCCCATCGTCGCCCTCTGCCCGTCACCGCCCCTCCTCTCGAGACCGGCCCCTGCCCGCCCGTCCGTTCAACCCTGAGCAGCATGCGGCCCCTGGGCCTCGAGGGTACCCCCGCGCTCCGCTGGCGACCTCTGCTGCGTCTCCTGCTCCTGCTGTCTCTGCTGCAGTGGCGGGTACCGCGTGCCCAGACCACGCCGGGAACCCCCAGAGCCCAGACCACGCCCGGAGCCCCCAGCTCCCGGACCCCGCCGGCCATCTCCAGCACTCCAAGTCTGCGGGAGCGCGCGCGGGCCCTGATGCGGGACTTCCGTCTCGTGGACGGGTGCGTAGGTGCGGTGTGGGGGCGCGTGGAGACTGAGCCCACCCCAGAGCGGGGAAGGAGTTCTCAGCGTGCAGGGCTAGTGAGGAAGCTCCCTCATACCACCCCCTGTATGCACTCTCTCCTCCATCACCCAAGCCCCCTCCCCCCATTCTGCTTCCCCGCCCCGTCCTGGTGTACACCTTCCCCCCTCCAAAAGCTGCACCTCAGGAGTTCTTCCATATTGTCAGTGTGACACGGGGAGGTGAACCGGGAGAGGACAGGCTCAGGTATGTCGACATGCCCTGCCTGACCTGGAGGTCATGTCCCCAACTCTAACCTTGTCTTGATGCCCCCAGCCACAACCATTTGCCCCAGCTCCTGAGACAGCTTTTCCAGAACAGGCTACAAGATGTTAACCTGCGACATTTCAGTCGTGGCCAGACCAGCTTGGACAAGCTTAAGGATGGCTTCGTGGGTGCCCAGGTACCACAGGGATACACAGGGTGCCACAGCATGGCTGCTGGGAAATGTTGGGGCCACAGAAACCTGGATAGGCAGGCCTCTGGGTGATTAGAATCATAGGACACACAGTGTGTCATCATGTGGCTGCCGGGAATGTGGGGGCACTGGAGGCCAAGACAGGCCGGCCACATGGGTGCCCAGGTTCTGTGGAGACACACAGAAAGTGACCCGAAAATCTCTGGTGAGTGTGGGGGCTGCTAGAGCCAAAAGGACATAGTGGATTGGCCTTGGGGCATTCATACAGCACATGGACAAACAGCAGACAATGCTGTTTCACAGTCTGACTGCTGGCGACAAGCTTCACAGTCATCAGGATACCATAGGGTCATGCAGTATTTCATTCTGGGCCACTGACCCAAATGAGTGGCTTGGGGGCTGAGGAGGAATGGCAGGCCAGGGACATTGGAGACCACCCTAATCTCATTTTGGCCCCCCGGGGCCTACCTCTAGTTCTGGTCAGCCTATGCCTCCTGCCAGACCCAGGACCAGGATGCCCTGCGCCTCACCCTGGAGCAGATTGACCTCATTCGTCGCATGTGCGCCTCCTACTCTGAACTGGAACTAGTGACCTCAGCCAAAGGTGGGCTGGCAAATGGGGTATAGTTAGGAGCTCACCCTGGTGGTTCTGGTCCTGGGCCCTGACCACTTGATGATCCATCCTCTTCCAGGTCTGAACAGCACTCAAAAGCTGGCCTGCCTCATTGGTGTGGAGGGCGGTCACTCATTGGACAGCAGCCTCTCTGTGCTGCGTGGTTTCTACCTGCTGGGAGTGCGCTACCTGACACTCACCTTCACCTGCAACACGCCTTGGTGAGCACAGTGCCTGGCCGGGGTGAAATGGTAGACGGCATGGTGGGGCAACGGCCAAAGAGGTGAGGACAGAGGAGTCCACCCCAGCAGGTCCCTCACACTCCCAGAAAGCAGCTGACCCAGGTCCTTACTCTGTTCCGGAGGTGGGCCGGATGGACAAACAGACAGACTGCGGAGCCCCCAGGCTCTGATGCCCATGATGTGGCCTTTGAGAAACTTCCCTCTTCTGGCTGTCCTGCAGGGCAGAAAGCTCCACCAAGTTTAAGCACCACTTCTACACCAACGTCAGTGGGTTGACAAGCTTTGGTGAGGTGAGGACTCCTGTTCCATACCCTACCCCACCTGTTCCCTACAAACACGTAATGTGTACGTATGTGCGTCCTTGACATCTCCCCCACCTCAAAAATAAAATTTAAAAAAACTGTCTCTGCAGAAGGTGATAGGGGAAATGAACCGCCTGGGCATGATGGTGGACTTGTCCTGTGCGTCAGACACCTTGGTACGACGAGCCCTGAAGGTGTCAAAGGCTCCCGTGATCTTCTCCCACTCCGCTGCCAGGGCCGTGTGCGACAGTGTGCTGAATGTTCCCGATGACATCCTACAACTTCTGGTGAGTAGCTACCTCAGCCCTCAAGCCCAGAGCTGGGCGTGCTTCATACAAACATTCTAGACCTTGAACAGAGCTACTAGCCCAGCCCTCCCCCTTGGATGCAAGGCTGGGTAACCCTCCCCCATCTCTGAAAATCAAAGCCAAATCGGCTCCACTCAGGGACCCACAAACCCAGAGGTGAAGCCTCTTCCGCCCCTGAAGCTAGGACTGAGCACTGTCCTACCAGGGCCCCCAGGGCCCAGAGCAGGCCATCAGGCCAGAAGAGCCAAACTGAGTGTGCATTTGTTTATCCCTGTAGAAGAAGAATGGTGGCATTGTGATGGTGACGCTGTCCATGGGGGTGCTTCAGTGTAACCTGTTTGCTAATGTGTCCACCGTGGCAGGTGAGCCTCACTTGGACTTCTGCCCTTCTAGTTTGAGCCTGTGACCGCAGGGGGCCTTCGGGACAGCTCCAGCAGCTCAGCACGCCTGTTGGGCAGTGGGCCGACCTCTGACAACCCAGGGGAGCAGACACAGCTCTTACTGCCACCCAGGTCTGGGGCCACAGTCAGTGCTGGTGTGTTTGGGGGAAGCAACTGCCTCTGCCTCTGAAATTCTTTGCTCTCACCTCTCTGGACAGGAAGGCAGGCTCTCAAGGAACCCAGAGGCAGGGTGGCTTCTGGGCAGAAAAAAATTCTAAAGGTGCAGCTCTGAAGTCCACTGTTGAGCCTATGGCCACTTCAGAACTCACAACTGGCCAGGGGCTCCCTGAAGTCAGCTGCCATGGCGTGGAGTGCTGTGGGCAGGAGAATTGGCCAGGGCTAAGCTTCCCCAGACCAGGGCTAACTCCAGCCTCTGCTGCCCACTAGTAACCCCTACCCCCTAGATCACTTTGACCACATCAGAGCAGTCATTGGATCGGAGTTCATCGGGATTGGCGGAAATTATGATGGGTCTGGTCGGTGAGTGTTTCCCTGGGGTTTGTCTTGGGCAGGACAGCAGGGAGTCCTTTAGTCTCTGTTCCCATGCCATGGTCCTCCCATCCTTCAGACCTTGCCTATAGGCTCTGGTTTTCCAGCTCCCCTGATATCTCTCCACTCCACGGCATGTTTCCTGGGCTCTCCCTGTCCCTCCTGTGGCCTGGTGGACCCACTCCCACTCCAGATCATCACATTCACTAAGTACCTTCCTCCTGCCAGCAGAGCTCATTTGCCCAGCACATGCTCCACTCCCAGCCCAGCAGCTCTGTTTTGGGCCAATCGTCTGCTCAGGGCATAAATGCCACAGAAGGAGTTCCCAAAGTGACATTCAGTAGCCTGGAGGACATGGCCTTCAATTTTGCAAATGTGATTGGGGCTGGTGGGATGGTGGGCCCTAGACCAGGATCAGGGCTGAGGTTCCACAGCTGGCTGACTCACGGCCACACAGGTTCCCTCAGGGGCTGGAGGACGTGTCCACTTACCCGGTTCTGATAGAGGAGTTGCTGAGTCGCGGCTGGAGTGAGGACGAGCTCCAGGGTGTCCTTCGCGGAAACCTGCTGCGGGTCTTCGGACAGGTGGAGCAGGTGTGCTGGGCTGGGCAAAAGGATGGTGCAGTGGTTTGAGCAGGTGCGGGGGCTGCCACTGACTGCTGACTCCCGCCCCCAGGTGAGAGAGGAGAGCAGTGGGCAGAGCCCTGTGGAGGATGAGTTTCCAGACAGGCAGGTGGTCAGGTCTTGCCACTCCCACCTCCTGTCTCAGCCTCAGAGTAAACACCTGGCCACACACCTGGAGGTGACCAAGTGGCCAACCCATCAGGTCCTCCAGAGACCCTCGAAAGCCTCCCCATACTCTGTTCTAGATCTCATGGCTGCTGCCACATTCTCAATCCTCACCCTGTGTCTCTGGTGACCTGGCCAGTCCCCCCGAGGCCACTGCGGCAAAGTCTCACAAAGTGCCCCTCCTGGTCATCCAGACACAAGTATATGCTGAGAATAAACATTTTGGGTGTGGACCCTGGTGTGGAAATCCTTCCTTCTTCCTGGGGAGCAGGGGAGTGGGGTCTGGTGGGCTCTTGGTTGGTGAGGGGTCTTGTAGGTCTAGCCCCAGGTGCTCAAGGTGAGTGGCCTCCAGCTTTGTCTCTTTTGGGAAGCACTGAGGGATCTTACCATATTCTTATGCTAAAAGCCTGAGCCCACAGAAGAGCACAAAGGAATCTAGTTCTGTGTGGTGTCTATCCCATCATGGAATGTGACAATGGGTGGGTTCCCAGTCTCTGAAGGGTTCAAATGTGTGTGTGTGTGTGTGTGTGTGTGTGTGTGTGTTTTAAGATTTATTTATTTATTTTAAAGGGGAGGGGAGAGGGAGAGGGAGAGAGAATCCAAGCCGACTCCACGCTGAGCACCTGAGCACCAAGCTGGAGCCAGATGTGCGGCTCCATCTCATGACCAGATCACAACCTGAGCCGAAACCTAGAGCCAGACGCTTAACTGAATGGGCCACCCAGGAGCCCCGCTGTGTGTGTGTGTGTGTGTGTGTGTGTGTGTGTGTGTGTGTGTGTGTTTAAGAAGCTGAAGCTGATACCATTTATAAAATAAACAGTAACTTGTTTGGAAATGTCAAGAGAGAAAATTTATAAAGATTTTATATTTTTTCAAATAAAGTCCTCATTTGTTGTTAAACTGATTTTTTAGTGGATGGGGAAACATAAAATCTTAAAAAGAAAAAGAAAAGGAAACTAGCACCATTTGCTTGGCTTACTACAGACCCTCCATCTTGGGCCACTTTTCCTCTCCTGATCCACTCAGGCCAGAGCCTGATCTAAGTTCCTTCCATGGGAACTTGAAATTGGGAGAAAGAGAAATTATACTCTCTGTGTATGTATATGTTATATACAGTGCCTATGTTATAAATCATGTCCATATATGTGTAGGTCTATTTTCGAATTCTGTTCCATTTATTTGTTTATCATGGTATCAATACCACAATGTCTTAATTTCACTAACTTTCAAACAAGTCTTGCTATCTGGTAGAATGAGTTCTGTCACTTTAAGGGTATTATTTCAGTCAGTGTTTGATCAGGTAAGTAGATCCACTATGAATGATATAAAATAAGAGATTTATCATAGGGATTGGACTTCATGCATATATAAGAGCCAATGGAAAAATCTACGCAAGGCTGTTTGTTACCTGTGCATCTAGTGTTTGGTCTTAGTCTATACAGATAAGCCAGCCAGAAGTTAGGAGGGAGGTTGGATGTGAGGTGAAGGAGAACAAGGACAAACTGGGACAATTGGATATTCACTGGTGGGGGGGGGGGAGAGAATATTGATCCCTTAGCTCACACCATACAGAATGCAACATACAATATAAAATTAATTTGAATATGTTATTGATCCAAATGTGGAAGGCAAAAGAGTAAAACTCCTAGAAGATAATGTAGGAAAATACTTTGGTGACCTCAGCACAGGGACCCTGGACATAAAAAGCCTTAATGACAAGGAAAATATTGATAAATTGGATAACATTAAAATTAATAACTTACAATTGCCATAAGATACCATTAAAAGAGTGAAAAAGCAAGCCACAGAGTAAGAGAAATTTTCAACATATATAATTGACAGAAGACTTATATCCAGAGACAGACAGCCCAATATAAAAATGGGCAAGATATTTGAATATCTTGAACTTTATAAGAAAGGATATTCAAATGGCCAATGAGAGTATGAAAAGGTAGTCAACCTTATTAGCCACTAAGGAAATGCAAAATAAAACTCATAGTGAAGACAACTAAAAATTTCAACAGGTGAACAGTACCAAGTGTTAGCAAGAATGTGGAGAAACAAGCATACTTACACCCGGCTGGTAGCACTATAAACTGATAAAAACTGCTTTGGAAGACAGTTTGACAGTTTTTATGAAAGCTGAAGACCCATATATCCAAAGACAGTTACACACAACTTGCAAGAATCTCTCAAAGTAATGTTGAGTGAAAGCCAGGACAAAATAATATATCTCATATTATTCCATGTATATGAAGTACAAAAACAGGCAAAAGTGATCTATACTGTTACAGTCAGTTTGGAGGGAGGTAATTCCTGGAACTGGGCATGAGGAAGGGCTTTTGTGTTTCTGGTAAAGTTCTATATCTTGATCCGGGTGCTGGTTGCATGGGTGTGTTTATTTTGTGAACATTCAGCATGCTATATACACATATGGTATATGAATTTTTCTTAATTTATTTATTTTATTTTTTAATTTTTTAATTTTATTTCTTTTAAAGATTTTATTTATTTATTTGACAGAGAGAGACAAAGCGAGAGAGGAACACAAGCAGGGGGAGTGGGAGAGAGAGAAGCAGGCTTCCCGCCGAGCAGGAGCCCGATGCGGGGCTCAATCCCAGGACCCTGGGATCATGACCTGAGCTGAAGGCAGACGCTTAACAACTGAGCCACCCAGGCGCCCTTTATTTTATTTTTTTAAAGATTTTATTTATTCGTTTGCCAGAGAGAGAGAACAAGCAGGGGGAGCGGCAAGCAGAAAGAGAAGCAGGCTCCCCACTGAGCAAGGAGCCTGATGAGGGACTCAATCCCAGGACCCTGGGATCATGACTTGAGCCGAAGGCAGACACTTAAGGTGTCCTGGTATGTGAATTTTTCTGTATGGATATTTTTTGTCAACAAAAAGGTTTTTGGCGATGCCTAGCTGACTCAGTCGGAAGAGCACACAACTCTTGATCTCTGGGTCTTGAGTTCGAGCCCCATGTTCAGCATAGAGCCTACTTAAAAAGCAAAATAAAAACCAGAAAAGGCTAAACTTAATGTTCAGGGATGTATCCTCAGGTTGAGCCTTTAAATAGGAAAAGAAGAAAGTGTTATCATCAAACTCAGATACTTAGAAAATGCCTGAGTTACACCACTTTATGTGTCAATTATATCACAATTAAAAAAAAAAAAAAGACTAGGGGTGCCTGAGTGGCTCAGTCGATTAAGCATCTGACTCAGATTTTCAGCTCAGATCATGATCTCAGCGTCATGAGATCAAGCTCCATAGGGCTCCGCACTCAGCAGGGAGTCTGCCTAGGATTCTCTGTCTCCCTTTCACTCTGCCCCTCCCCTCTGCTCTCTTTCTTTCTCTCTCAATTAAATAAAATCTTAAAAAAAAAAAAAATTCTCTTGGGATGCCTGGGTGGCTCAGTTGGTTAAGCATCTGCCTTCGGCTCAGGTCATGATCCCGGGGCCCTGGGATGGAGTCCCACATTGGGCTCCTCGCTCAGCAGGGAGTCTGCTTCACCCTCTGCCTGCGACTCCCCCTGCTTGTGCTCTCTCTCTTTTTCTCTCTGACAAATAAATGAATAAAATCTTTAAAAAAAAAAAACAAGGGTCGCCTGGGTGGCTCAGTCAGTTAAGTGCCTTCCTTCAGCTTAGGTAATGATCTCCGGATCCTGGAATTGAGCCCCACATCGGGCTTCCTGCTCAGCGGGGAGTCTGCTTCTCTCTCTCCCTCTCCCTGCCTCTCCCTCTGTCCCTCCCCACTGTTCCTTCTCTCTCTCTCTCAAATAAATAAATAAAATCTTGGGGAAAAAAAAGATTACCTCCTCCCCCACCCCCCGCTCACACATGCACACGTGCTATTTCCCTAAAATAAATAAATAAAATCTTAAAAAATAATAAAATACAGATCTCATTTTTAAGTAATCTCTACACCCAACATGGGGCTTGAACTCCTGACCCTGAGATCAAGAGTCACATGCTCCACTGACTGAGCCAGCCAAATGGCCCTCATTTTAACCATTTTTAAGTGTACAAATCAGTGGCATTAATTACACTCACAAATGTACAAACATCATTGGTATTTCCAAAACTTTTTCATTATCCCAAACAAAAACTCTAATCACTAAGCAATAACTTCCCATTTCCCTTCACCTCAGCCCCTGGGAACCTCTATTCTTTTTCCAGGCTCTATGAGTTTATCTATTCTAGCTGACTTCTGTAAGTGGAATCATACAACATCTGTCCTTTTGCATCCAGCTTATTTCATTGAACCAAATGCCTTCAAGGTTCATCTACATTGTAGCATATATCAGACTTCATTCCTTTTTTATGGCTGAAAAATATTCCCTTGCATGGGCAGATCACAATTTGTTATCCACACATCTGTCGATGAAAACTAAGGTTGCTTCCACCTTTCAGCTGTGCGGTGAACAATGGCATACAGGCATGTGTTCAAGTCCTTGCTTTCAATTCCTTTGTCTATATACCTAGAATAGAATTGCTGGATCATATGCTAATTCTGTGTTTAGCTTTTTGCCAAACTGCCAAACTGTTTTCAATGGCAGCCAGCTGTACCATTTTCTATCCCCACCAGCAATGTGCATGGGTTCCAGTTTCTCCACATCCTTGCCAGCACTTATCTTCCATTTTTTTGGTGATAGTTAACCTAAACGGTGTGAAATGGTATTTCAACCACCAACCTCACATTGTGTTCTTTTTTTTTTTTTTTTTTTAAAGATTTTATTTATTTATTTGAGACAGAGAGAATGAGAGAGAGAGAGAGAGCACATGAGAGGGGGGAGGGTCAGAGGGAGAAGCAGACTCCCTGCCGAGCAGGGAGCCCGATGCGGGACTCGATCCAGGGACTCCAGGATCATGACCTGAGCCGAAGGCAGTCGCTTAACCAACTGAGCCACCCAGGCGCCCCTCACATTGTGTTCTTGATGCGCATTTATCTAGTGACTAATGATGAGCATCTTCTCCAGTGCTTATAGGCTGTATGTATGTCCATAAACTCCAAGTCAGTGTCCTTTCCCACCTCTATGAAACCATTTTTGGGCCAGGTTGGAAGTTCATCCTATTCTCCCCAGAACGCCTCATTATGTGAGTAATGAACGTTTCTATAACTCTCTCGGAGTGTGTGTAGTCTTGACATCTGAACCATATTTTAGGGAGGGTGGGTTGGTCCCACTTCTATAGGGTGACCTCAGTGCTTTGTTAGGACAACTGTTTTTTCATCTTGGGCTAAGCTAGCCTGATGAGGCAATGTCCTTATGAAGAGTCTAGCTAATGCCCCGTATATTAAAAGGTCTTTCACTGTAGCTGGTGGGAACATGAACTATGTGAGCTGCAGGAATTGTGGAGCCTACTTCTTTCCAGTGGTTCTTTCCCTGGCCTTGACAGCTTCCTCTTATATGTGTGCAGATCAATTCTCTGGTGGACTCAAGAGGACCTGCTACAGATCTCCAGACCTCTCTCTTTGTGCAGCTTCCTCCTCTGGTATTCTATCCTGCAAATCTAGCTACTTTCGTCTTCCCAAAAGCTGATTTTTTTTTTCTCAACGCAGCAAAACCACTGGGTTCCATTTAGGTTCCCCACCCTTCCTCCCACTCCCACGCTACAGCCTGGAAATTAGGCAATAAGCTAGTGCTGTCATAGGGCTCACATCATTTTTATTTTCCTTTCATCTGGGATCACAATCCTGTACTACCTATTGTCCAATGTCTGAAAATCATTGTTTTATACATTTTGTCAGGAGTTCTCTTTATTTTACAGAGAGGTGAATTTGGCCCCTGTTATGCCATTATGCTTGGAAGCAGAAGTTCTGTTGAGGTACTCCTCACAACCAATAATCAGTTTTTGTAAATGTTCCAAGCATACTTGACAAAAATATGGAATTTTCCAATTGTTGGATGTCGAACTATACACATGTCCATTAGTTCAAGTTCATTAATTGTATTGTTAAAATCTTTTATACCCTTGCTGTTTTTCTCTTGACCTCTTAGTAACCATGATGGTTGTGTTGAAATCTTCCACTGTGATTGTGTATTTATCAGTTTCTCCCTATAGTTTTAGCAATCTTTTTATTGAAGTGAAATTCACATACCATAAAACTAACCATTTTAAAGCGCATAATTCAGTGGCATTTAGAACAGTCACAATGTTGTGCGACCACCACCTATCTCATTCTAAAACATTTTAATCACCCTAAAAGGAAACCCTGTACCCATTAAGCAGTTACTTCCCATCCCCTTGTTCCCCCAAGCACCAATCTGCTTTCTATCTCTATGGATTTACCTATTCTGGATATTTCTTACAAATGGAATCATACAATATTTGACCTTCTGTGTCTGGCTTCCTACATTTAGTGTGTTTTCAAGGCTTGTTCATGTTGTACCTTCCCCCTATTTTTATTTTACTCTTTTTTGGGGAATCCTATTGTGTAGATATTAGGACTTCTGTTTCCATCCTCCATCTCTTTTTTGTTTTCCTTTTCATTGTTTTTTCATTCTTCTTTTGGGAGGACTGCTTAATTTGGTCTTTCCAGTTTACTAATTCATTCTCAACTATAGCTTTCTGCTACCAGATCACCTATTGTGTTCTTTGTTTCAAATATTATTGTGGTAAGTTTTTTTTTTTCTTTTAGAGAGAGAGAGAGAGGGAGAGAGCAGAGTGGCAGGCAAGGGAGAAGCAGGCTCCCCACTGAGCAAGGAGCCCGATGTGGGGCTCAATCCCAGGACCCTGGGATCATGACCTGAGCTGAAGGCAGCCGCTTAACCGACTGAGCCACCCAGGTGCCCCTGCGGTAACTTTAATACATGGTCCCATATTCCTTTGATACTTCTTCCATCCAGAGATGGATTCAGTGTCTCCTCACTCTCTCTTGACTCTGGGCTTGGTTATTGCTTGAGCAGTAAAATACAGCAGATGGGGCACCCGACTGAGCATCTGCCTTCGGCTCAGGTCATGATCCTGGGGTCCTGGGATCAAGCCCCACATGGGGCTCCCTGCTCAGCGGGAAGCCTGCTTCCCCCTCTCCCTCTGCCACTCTCCCTGCTTGTGCTCTCTCACTCTCTGTCAAATAAATCAATGAAATCTTAAAAAAATATTATTCAAAAAACAAAAAAATAAAATAAAATACAGCAGAAATGATGCTGTTCCTGTTTCTAGGCCCAGGCCTAGAGAAACTGTCAGCTTCTACTCCCTGCTTCTGGGGATGCTCACTCATGGACTGCAGCCACTGCGCGATCAGGAAACCAGGCCGCCCATGGAGAAGTACTCATGCAGAGAACCCAATCCCCTGATCCACAGCCCCACTGAGCTCTCAGCCTACAGCCAGTACTAACTTGTTAGCCATATGAGTGAGTCATCTTGGAAAGGGATCCTCTGGCCCCAGCTGATGTCATATAGAGTAGAGACGAGCTTCACTCAACTAGCAGAGCTCTGAGCAAATGTTTTTGTTGATTGTTGTTTTAAGCCATTATTGTTTCGGGGTAATTTATTATGTAGCAATAGACCACAGAACAATTATATTTTTCATATCTTATATTTCTGCCTGTGCTTTTTTTTTTATATTTTCTTGTTTCATATTGCTAATATTCTCCCTTATCTTTTATAATGCTTATTAGGCTAATTTGGAATGTTTGTTCCATGTGTTTGAAGAATTTTCCTGATAGATGTTTTCTTTTGAAATGTCTGTGTTCCTCAAATGTCTTTTTCTTTTTGCCTGCGAGTACCCTGATGGTACAGGCTACTTGGACAGTCAGTGGTATGGGGGAAGTTGTATCCTAGCCACAGAGTCCCTCAGAGTCCAAGGTTGTCCGTTGGGGTGCAGTGGCCTATCTCCTCACACAGAACATGACCCCACCCCTGGGGAGAGACTGCATGCAGGGGTGTACAGGAACCTTTGCAGAGCATTAGGGAAGACAGGAAAGAGGGGGCACCTGTTCATTCTTTATTCAAAAGATGTGTTGGGGCGAGGGACTGAGAATACCAAGGTGGCAAGACCAAAAGGGTACTGTCCTTGTGAAGTCCACAGTCTAGTGGGCATGAAAAACGTTAATCAAAGATTCCCACCAACACGTCTCCCTGCAGAGGGTACTGTGAAGGGAAAGTGCCTAAGAAGAACCCAATCCAGAGGAGGGTGAGGTGGGGTGGACGGATGTGAGTCTGAGAAGTCTTCTGGGGAGGAGGTGGTACTCCAGGGTGAGACCTCCCCTAATACCAAGGAGTTTGGTTAGTCAGAGTGAGGGCAGAGGGTAGAAAGGCATTCTGTCAGAGCGAACAGCAGGTAATGTGCAGTAAGGCTCTGAGTTTGGGGAAGTGAGAGGCCAGAAGACTGAGGCTGGGGAGGTTGGAGGGTCCAGATGGAGCAGGGCCTTGTGGGCCAAGAGAAGAGCATGGGCTTTCTCTTCAGAAGAGGTGGCTCTACCATGAGCAGTGGGAGAGAACAGGGAGTCCATTTGGAAGGCTGCTACTGTGGACAGCTGAAGGTGGTGTGAAGGACGGGAGGTCAAGTCGACAGGCTCTGGCCGGATGACTGTGGGGTAAGAGCCAGAGTGGTGGTCACCTTGGAGGTCCTCCTGCAGGACCCAGGGACTCTGATTCCTCATTCCATCCCAGAGCTGAGGCCAGGAGGAGGCAGCAGTCAGAGAGATACCACTAATTCTTCACTAATGTTCTAAAGTTCTCTGAGCCATAAAAGAGAGGGAGAAAAAGGAGACAGACAAGTCAGATGAGCTCTGGGGTTTTCTGATAGAGAAATAACTGAAAGGATAGCCTAGAAAGATAAAGATGTTAAAGTAAAGCCAATATGGATAAGTTATCTGAAGCAGTGGAGTAGAAAGTGAAAGAAAAAAGTTAAGAGCAAATAAGTAAACGACTTGGTAAAGGAACCCCCAGGTGGTGAAACAGTAAAAGAGAAAATTAAGATAAAAGAACTTGACTAAAGAACCCAATGTAGTGTCCCAAAGGGACCAACGGGGTGGCCGAGGGGGATGGGTACCCTTCCCGCCAGGGAGGCAGCAACTTTTGGAAGGGGCATGAAATCTCCAGCCTCCTCCAACAGGGAGAAACTGCAGTGAGGGGCGCGGAGTAGGGACGGCATCTTCGCGGGGTTCGGTTTACAGAGACATGGAAGAAAAGTGGGAGACAGAGATGATGGGAATGGGGTGGGGATACCCAGGAATGGCGGGAGGCTCTGGGTAGGACTGAGATGGCCTGTGCGCTCCTGCTCCGATCCTGCCTACTCTTTCCCGTCCTGAGTAACAGAACTGTCTCTGGGCGCCTGCTAGGCACAAAGCGCAGAGCCAGTGCACCCCGCGCCCCATCTCGTGGAGCGCATTTCCCCGTTTTATAAGTATCGCATCTGAGGCTCAGAGAGGGCGGTCCCTCAACCAAGGTCACACAGGAATCGGGCTCTCCGCAGGGCGTGGAGCCGCTAGTAGCACTGCCTGGCTGGGGGGAGGTTGGCGGGGGGTTCACTTCACCTAGGCCCCCCTCGGGGAGGAGCTGGCCCGAGCCCCTCCTGCTCCCCCGCCCCCGAGGGGCGGCCCGGGGGGCGGGCGGAGGAAGTGAGCACAGCGGGGAGGAATGCGAGCGGGCGGGGCGCGGCGGCCCGGGGCGGCGGGGACAGCCGGGGCCGGCAGCCGGGGCGGCGGGGCCGAGCGCGGGCGATGCCTCACTTCACCGTGGTGCCGGTGGACGGGCCGAGGCGCGGCGACTATGACAACCTCGAGGGTCTCAGTTGGGTGGACTACGGGGAGCGCGCGGAGCGGGAGGACTCAGACGGTGAGGGCGCTCCCGGTGGGGGCCTTGGCGCGGGGGGTGGGGGGTGGGGGGGTGGGCAGGGGAGCGGGCCACGCTTGGCCGGCGCTCGCATAGACACCCGAACCATGCGAGCACACGTCGATGCGGGCCCAACTTTTCTTAGTCTGCGCCGCTGCCACCTCCCTCGCTCCGGGCGCGCAGACACTATTTTCCTGGGCCCCCGGCGCCCGCGGCTGGGCCGCCCTCCCCACCCCAGCTCCTCCCTTGCGGGCCGCAGGCGGGAGCTGCAGACGTGGCCGACGAAGGAGGCCAGGCCGGCGGGGCCGCCCAGATCGAGAATAGCGCCGAGCACCCGTCTCTGGCCCTCCCCGCCTGGGAGCACAGCCGCATCCCGGACCCCAGTCCCAACACCTTCTGTGAACCTCTCCTAGCCTACTCTCGTCTCGCCTACCCATTTGCGCTTCAGCGACTCTGCCCCTGAGACTACCCTCTCTCCTCTCCCCCCACCCCCCAGCTGCGTGTAGCCAGGAAAGAAGGTTGTGCCTGCCTGAGGGGGTCTCTGGGTAACTGCCTGTGAGTGCACTCCAGCTGATTCCACCTTAGAGCTGTAGGTACAGTGGGCATCTGTGGAGCGCTCCACAGAAGCAGGCTTGTCTAGGCGCTTCACATGAATTAACTCGTTTAATCCTCCCAGTTTCGCCCATGGGATAGGTCCTGTTATTCATGCTGAGGAAGGAGTGAACTGAGTGGAGCAGTTATTAAATTTGCCCCAGGGGATTCAAAGCCAGGCTTGGTAACTCCAGCACCCTAACCTTCAACCTAGGTGTTAGAACTGGGCCTGAAGGTGGTCCCTCCTCCCTTCTCCCAGGTTCCTGCCTCTCCCAACCCCTTTCTCCATCTCCCACCCCAGGGGAGGGGTGGGGAGCTGTCCTTGCTAGGACTCTCTTAGAAAACATGTCTGTACAAATATCAGCATATGTGTGCTTGTGCAAGTGTCAAGTTGTATCACACCTGACTGCTGTGTGTGAAGATGCCACAGGACAGTGGTGTGGGCTGCTAGCCATCAGTGGTCAGCAAGAGCCAGTGTCCCCTGACTCCCTGTTAGCCCGGGGAGGCTCTTTTACAGAGGCTAGGCGGGGCTGCATCCCCAGGATCCACCTGGACCAGTGGGCAAGCAGAGCTGAGCCTAGCCTCTGGCCCCGCCTTGGCCTCTCAGGGTGACTGGAGGGACCTGGAGCCACATTGGCTGAGTCCTGCCAGGTCCCTCCAAGCTGAGACAGCTCCTCCCACTACCCCCCCCCCTTCTCCTCTTGCTCCTTTTCAGCCAGAACTTGGCTGTGTCTGCAGTATGGGGGACGCTCTGCGCCCTGGTGAGTGATTATGATCCTTCTTGGTGGGGACTGCAAAGGGTGAGGGAGCACAAAAACAGCCTCAGGTCCATCTCATGGGGCCACTCCAGCCTGGTACCTGAATCTCTCAAGGCCCATACTTATGCTCCAAGGGGTATAGATGGGCCTCTCATCCAGCCCAATATGGCCTGTGGGCAGGGGGTAGGAAGGTTCTAGAAGGGTACCCCTGGCAGATGCCTGTGAGCACAGGGATGAGGACTCTCACCTGTTTCCCCACTTGTAGCTGGTGTGTTCATAGCTGCTAGCAAGAACACACAGATATGTGTACCTCACACGTAGTCCCCAGGATTACGCCATGCTCTGGTTCACTGGGGGTCTCAGGTTGGTATCTGAGTAGCTCTGGCCTGGCAGGCATGTCCAGACCTGCCCTGGAATTTTTGGAATAGCTGAGGGCAGTACAGACATCCAGGCACTGCTTAGGTCTCCCCACCTCCTCACAGTTCCACGACAGCTGTCCTTAAACGAGTCTTTGGGGAAATCCAGGGAATGACTGCTGGGTGTCTGGTACCAGACTGTTCCTTTTCTGATGCATCTGGGTTGTTGGAAGAGTGGGTGTTACTATCTCTACTTCATAGAAGAGGAAACTAAAGCAGCACAGAGAGGGTAAGCAGGTTGCCCTGGGTCACAGAGAAGGAGGGTCTGGAATTCAAGCTGGGCTGCCAGCCATCTGAGCACCAAGAACCTTGGGTATGTGCACCCTGGGCTAACTGCAAACCCCAGCCACTCTCTAGTTAAAGGCTTCTACTGCATCCTGAGGTGCATCCCAGGATGAACCAGGGCCCAGAAGAGTAGGAGTAGGAAACCTGCAGCTTAGCTCCCACCTGATTCTGGTGGATCCTGGGACCCAGATTTGGCCCCTCTCACTGGGTGCCCTTGTCTCTGAATCTCTCTGAGCCTCACTTTCCTTGTTACTAAAAGGGAATAAATGATATCTACTGGAGTGCTGCTAACTAAAGGCAACCCTTGGATGGGCTCTCAGCCACTCTGGAGTCATGGCCAAAGGGACAAGGATTGGGTGGGTTTTGGAGGACTATTCACAGGCATTTGGCGGGGAGGGGGGGGGAACGGCTGCTATGTGCTCAACTCTGCATTTTCTGGATACCAGTGCAGTCTCCTCACAGAGACAGGCAACAATGGTGGGACAGGCTGCAGTGCATGAGCTTAGCACAATTTATAATTTATTTCTAGCCTACTTCCACAAAAGAGTCAGAAGAGATAAATGCAACAAAAGTGTCTCCCCAAAGCACTGTCACAGTCAGAAAGATCATAACCATAAAGAGGAAGAGGGTAAGGACTCTGAGATGAGACCGATGGTGACTGTATCTAAGGAGTAAATTTAGCTTGGAGATTCCTGGCAGCCAAGGCAGGAAGGGAAATAAGATGAGCTCTACAGTTGCCATTTTCTGACAAAATGAAGCATCTGACTTATTCGGGAGAGACACTTTTTTTTTGGTCACAAAACCCAAGAGTACTTTTCTGAAGCTTCTCACTGAAGGGCCGTTAATGTAACGAGCAGTGTTACTGGGTTTTCTGATTTTTCTTATAGCTTCTTATCCTGATCCTGAACAAGTATCAAGGGTACAGCAAATGTCATAGGGTGTCTGAGGAGCTAAATGACCCCATGAAGCTTTAATATGACTCAGTGGTCTGGCTTGACCTCTTGCTTGCTGTCTTTGTCCACTGTGCTGTTGGCATTGATCTGTACACAATTGTGTAGCTCACAGGACTGAGCTGCTTGGCTCCCTTGGCTCACTTAGCTAGTCCAGGTTCCTAGATGAGGTGATATATCCCTTTCACATGCTGTGGGAATGAAGAGCTGACTTTGCCCCCAAAATTTTCATCAACACACTTTACCTGTCAGTCTCTGGGCAATGAGGAATCCACAGTGCGGCACCTACTGAGTGTTGTTGGCTCAGGGAAGCAAGTTAAATCTTACACCGATGGCAAGAGAATGTATCAGATGGAGGATGCATCATTCAGCATTCTTAGCTGCAAACAAGAGAAATGAATTGTGGGTTATTTAACCAGAGAGGGTTGGCAGATATCTCTCACAAAATCAGGCTTGGCCAGTGCATGGCTGGAATACTCCACTAGTCCGGGTCGGTGATGACAATTCTGTTGCCACGTTTTTGCCATCCAACACCAAATGGCTTTTGTGAACCAAGATGACAGCTTTCCATTTGCTATGAGGCCTCCAGCCACTCCTGCAGCTGCCATACTGTCTAGAGGGGGACAAAAGCACTTAATGACTAGAAAAGGAGTACCTGGGTGTCCTCTCCCTGCTCGATGGAAAACTGGGAATGTAACCCACAGAGACTGACAAAGGATAAAGTTTGGGAAACGGGAGTATTTGAATGCTGAGAAACCAGAAAAAGCAGCTGAGCTTTGAGTCGAGGCAGGCCTATTAAACAAGGCGCATCTGACTCCTTTACGCGAGGTTTACTTGGAGCGGAGACACTCACCAGCCCGGAGGGTAGGTAGGGGTAGCCTGGTATGGGCCTCGCACCTAATCTGGGACAAGCTGCTGGAAGCTGAGGCAGGGAGACCAACAGGGCTCCCGCCAGTAGTCCCTGCTCAGTCCACCACCCACCTGGCCCGGGTCTCTCGTAGGGCTTTCTCAGGCGTTCCTACGTGGCTCCTTGCACCACTTCCGCCCTCTGAACAGCCCTTCTTGCCCCTCCTCCCAGCATGCCCCGGGCTGCCCTCCAGGCGGCCCCCGCGCAGTGCGTGGTGGGATAGCGAGCAGGGGGCCAGCTGGCCATGGCCGCAGAAGGCCCCCTGTGTGGCTTCATATATCTGGAGGGCAGCGCCCAGTCGGCCCCTGAGGACGCTGAGCCCTTGGTGCCCAGCACGCTGGGTATTGCAGATGGCCCTGGAAAATGGGAGTCGGGGGTGCGGGGCTGGGATGGTCTGAGGGCCGGCCAGGAGTTGGCCACGCCCCTCCCGTCAGGCCCCGCCCCTCAGCGTTAACACGTGGTGGAGCCAGTGTGTCTGGGGCCTTCACACAGGTGCCCTGGAGGAAGTGATGCGCTGGCTTTTGGTCATTGGTCACTCTGCTAATTCTGGCTCTTCATGGAGACTGGCAGAGTATGATGGGGAAACTGAGGCCCAGCCTGGTACACTGGCCCCTAAAGTGCTACACAGAGATGTGTTTCGTGGGCTGGCTTGTTGGGCTGGGGTGCAGGCAGGCTGGGGGTTCGGGAGGCAGCCCCTGACTGGGATTTTGTCCCTCTCTCTCCATAGGACATGGCAACCACAGAGAGAGCAGCCCTTTCCTTTGTTCCTTGGAGGCTTCCAGAGGAAGTGACTACTACGACAGGAACCTGGCACTATTTGAGGTAGCTGAGGAGCCATTCGGGGCCACAGGTGTGGCAGGCAGGTGGGAGTGGGGGGCAGGGGCCCTTCAGGACTCAAGCTTTAGCTAAGCAGGCAGTCTGGACGGTTGTGTCACCCATGTTTCAGCTCCTCCTTCAGTCTGTTTCCCTTGGCCCTTTGAACTGAAACTGCTTTCCCAGAGGCCACTCACAACCCCACACCACCCACTTCAGGGGTATGTACTTTTGATTTCCATGTAGCCTCCCAGCCAGGTGACCACTTGTCAGGATTTCTCACCTCGGGATTTCCTTTTTTCCCTTTACTCGTAGGACTTTTCATTCTTCCCTCTCCTGTGAACTTTTCCTTGTCCTCCCTGGTTGGCTCTTCTAACTCTGTCCTCATGTTTACAGTCTTGGTCCTTCTTACTGGATCTACTTTCTCTCTCCACATCTGCAGCCTTAGTGGGCACCTCTCTGCAAACATTCCCAATATCGTGCCCCTGAACTTGAATTTTATCCTTTTCAGACTCAAGCTCAGAAGTTGGATCTGGATTTAAGGCATGGTTTAGGCCTCTTAACGCTGACCCACACGTTCAGCTGTCCCTTGGAATATCATGGGCTCCTCCGTCTCCACATGCCCCAAAAGACCTGCATCTTCACTTCTCACTTCAAACCAGTTTCTCCTTGTGTGTAGGGTCAGAAGGGAGATGACAGACAGGGAAAGACTAAATGGGCAAGGGGCAGGTAGAGGGATGGTGCTGGGAAGGGTGCAGGAACAGGGAAGGCCTAGACTCAGGCGGGGGTTGGGGAGCCTGAGCTCTGGGAGGCCTCCTGACCTGGAAAAATGGCATGTTTCTGCAGCAAAGGCTTTGACCTGGCTCCACCTGAAGATGGGTAGGGGGCCAGGATCCTACCTTGGGGATTGAGGTGTGTTACAAAGCCGGGCCTGGGGAGAAGACCATCTGAGAGGCTCAGGGTCTGGGCAAATAAGAGAGACTTAACTTGTTCCAGACATCCTCTTTCGACTTCCTTGGTTCTCTGAGAGGACTTTTTTGGTGGGAGAGTTGAGGGCAGAGGTGAGTCCCAGAAGTAGCCGGGCAGAACAGGCAGGATGAAGTGTGCCATTCGCTTGTCTGCCAGCTGTGCCCTGCCCTGCCCTCACCCCTGAGGCAGGTCGTTTTCGCAAATGGGCTGGTAGCGATTGTAGCCAAGATAAGGCAGAGAGAAGCAGTCACCGGGCTGGGCCTTTGAGTGGCGTGTGCTGGGGTGTGGTGCCCACACCTGCCCGGTAGGCTGGCTTGGGCTGCCCCACGCAAGAGTGGGCTCAGGCCCAGGCCTGCCTGAGGGCTTGGCAAGGGGCCAGAGCAGGCGGCTGGCTACACATAAGTAGCCTGGCACCATCCAGGCCCATTGCCAGATTGCCCTGTGGCTCTGTTTACAGGAAGAGCTGGACATCCGCCCAAAGGTATCGTCTCTTCTGGGCAAGCTCGTCAGCTATACCAACCTCACACAGGGCGCCAAGGAACATGAGGAAGCTGAGAGTGGGGAAGGCACCCGCCGGAGAGCCGCCAAGGTGAGCTGGTCAGGGGCAGTAGGGGGGCCATTCCTAGGAGGACAGACTCAGCACCATGGAATTGGCAATTGTGAGCATCCCAGGGGATGTGGGTACCATGTATGGTGAGCATGGATCATCGATGGGCACTGAGTGCGTTGGGCTCAAGAAAGCTTCAAGCGAGGGGCTGAGGAGGAGCCTCTGAAGGGGGCAGAGGACTAGAAGGGGCAGAGGGCCAAGAAGACCCTCAGAAACGATAGTGAGAGTGACGGCTGCCTTTTCCCTGCCCTCTCTGTGTGCCAGGCATCGTGCTAGGCACTGGGCTTGGGTTCTCCCACGCCGTCTTCCCAACAAAGCTGTGAAACAGGCCCTACTTCCATCCTCATTTTACGGACAAGGAAACTAAGTGTCAGAGGCATGAAGTAACTCGCCTAAGGCCACTCAGCTAGACAAGATGAGTGCGTACACTAGAAGACAGATTTGTGGATTCACTGTGGGATATATGATGTAGAGGTCCAGAACACTGGCATTCCATCAGGATGGATAAGGGTGTTACCTTGGGAATCAGGAACCTGGTTGTCCACGGGGGCTATGTAACCCAATGACCAAAACCTGCTCCTCACAGTGTTGCTTCCACTGGCAGACCTCTCCAACAGCCCCTGGGTTCCTCAAATGCCAAGGTTCGGGGATGATTGGAACATAACACTGCCTCTTGGAGCGTCCCTGTTCCTCTCCTAGCCCCATTCCTGGTCGCTATCCAGGCCTCTGGCCCTCTAGCTGTCCTCTCTCATCAGGATGAGTTTACACATCCTTGCTCAGCTCCCCTATAGGATGGGGCTCAAGTTTAACTGAAGGTTGGGTTTTTTTTCTACATTTTCAGTTTGGAGGCAAGGAGCCCTGCCTCTCCACCTACTGACTCCCTGAGGTTTGGGAAACAGCTGTGATTTATTTATTTATTTATATATAACGATTTTATTTATTTGACAGCGAGAGAGGGAACACAAGCAGGGGGAGTGGGAGAAGGAGAAGCAGGCTTCCCGTGGAGCAGGGAGCCTGATGCGGGGCTGGATCCCAGGACCCCGGGATCATGACCTGAGCAGACGCTTAACGACTGAGCCACCCAGGTGCCCCAACAGCTGTGATTTAAAAGGAGCTTGAGGGCTGCCTGGGAGGCTCAGTCAGTTAACTGTCTGACTCTTGATTTCAGCTCGGGTCATGATCTCAGGGTCGTGGGATCGAGCCGAGCGTCAGGCTCCGCCCTTGGCATGGAGTCCGCTTCTCCCTCTACTCCTCCCCCCCACTCTTGTGCGCATGTGCATGCTATCTCTCTCTCTCTCTCTCTCTCTCTCTCTCAAATAAATAAATAAGATCTTTAAAAATAAATAAATAAAAGGAGCTTGGGTCTGGCACTAGCTGTAGTGTTCTTGCTGGAGGTCAGCACAGACAGAAGTTCCTGGTTGGGATAGACTGAGGACCCAGCCTCAGACCTGCTCGTGAAATTTGGGCCTTGCTGGGGTGGCCCAAGGAGAGGGTACACTGGGCTGTTGTGCACCCCTCACCTTGCTCCTCCAGGAAGCAAACCAGCCCCTGCTTCAGAGAGGGCAGCTAAGATCTTGAGGTCACACAGACCTGACCCCCACTCTATCCTGCTGGCTGTGATTTTGATTTTGCTGGCATTTTCTGGACCACACATGGCAGAGAAGCCCGAGTGTCTGTGGCTATCCCTATTCAGCCCTGCAGGAGGGTGTCAGCCTCTGAGAGTGTTGCTTGCAATGGGTGGTAGGATCCTTGATGAGAGCTTCCTCCCTGCTCCTTCAGGCCAAATCTGGGGAGCTGGTGGCTGGAAGTAAAAAGGTCCCTGACAAAGACTAGTGCACATCTCAACAAGAGTGTCAGAAGGAAGTCTGGGTTGGTGAAGGGTCATGGTCTCTTAGCCTGTGAGGAGCCTTGTCAGGATGCTGGGATCCAGCCTCGGCTTACCTGCCCAGCTCACTTGGCCCTCGGGTTAGGACATTAAGAGGATGGCAGAGTATCTCAGTTTCAGTGGCTTTTCCATGGAGGAAGAAGAAGGCTGCTCCAGTCCGCAGGAATCTAGGGAGCTGGAACTACTGAGCTCTGATCCTTATCCAGGACGGGTCTGAGCAGGGCCCTCAGGAAAGGAGGCTTAAAGCGGGAAGGGTGGGCCTCCAACCAGACCTAAGGCAGCCTCTCCATGGCAGCTGCCCCGGCTCTGGCCTGATGACCTTTGGAGGCTGCCAGAGGTTATTTGGGGATGCAGTAAGCATTTCCGGCCCTGCCCTTTCTCACACTGCCCTTTCCCCACAGTGACTCAGCTTAGAATGGACGTGGGGCTGGGAGCTGCCACTATCCAGTGAGTGGTCCAGGGCCTCTGTGAAGGGCTCAGAGCCCAGATGAGGTGTGTTTGTCACCTACGGTTTGAGGGACCATTTGTTCTTACTCCGGCCTTTCCAGGCCCTTCTGAGGTCCTTTTAGGCTGCACGCAGATCCTGCCCCAGACCTGGACCCTTCAGTAGAGTTCCTGTGGCCACATGGTTCTCTCTCCCACCCCAGCTCCAGGGCAGCAGGCTTTGCTGGGGCTCTGGTGGAAGCTCTTAGGGCCCTGCTACCCTAGGCTGCACTCATAAGGTACCTTTCAAGAAGGTGCTAGCCTTGCTTCTTGTTTCAGCCTCTGTCCTGGCCTCCTGGATGACCCCTACTCTGCCCTTAGATATTTGAGAAATCCTGTCTGGATTTGCCCACTGGATCTTCCTCACCTGTCCTTCAGCTTGAGTTTCTATTGTCTATGCAGGATTTTCCCAGCAGGTTATCCCAGAGGCCTTCCAAGGCACCACTCACTGGGCTCAGGAACACCTTTTGGGTATCTGCAGGGCCTACTAGAGATAGAAAAGTGAGCAAACTGAGTATACCCCAGTATAGTCATGAGATATTTGAGTGAACAGTTACCATGTATATCAGATGCATTAAGGGGATGCAAGAGGAAGTACCAACTCAAGGCAACCTAAGGCAACCCAGGAGAATGTCCTGGAAGAGGCAACCGTTAAGCCCCCTGAAGTTTTAACTGAAGAGTTTGCCAGGCAATGAGACAGGGCTGACCCTTCCAGGCAGAGTCCAGCACATGTCCTAGTTCAGAGGCTGTGAGGGACCAATGTCATCTGGGGCTAAAGCTGTCAGAGAAGGTGATGGGGCTCACCTGGTGGCCCAAACCAGGGCATCTGGCCCAAACTGGATTACAGGATGGACACTGCAGAGGGTTTTCAGCACAGATGATGAGATTGGGCTTGGTGTTCAGAGACCCGCTCTGGCAGCAGAGTGGGCTGGAGCATGGAGAAGTCGACAGGCACGGGGGGCACTGTCCAGGTGCCACAGCTGTGGTGCCCCAAGGTCAAGGGACTAAGGCTGAGGGAGGGCAGGCTGATCTCAGGGCAGCTTGAGAGCAGACTGGGCAGGACTTGACATCCACTGGGACTGGAGGTGGGGGTTGGAGAGAGGGAGTCCCAGGGACAATTTCTTGGACTCTGACATGGGTGACATGGGGCCTGCTGGGTGAGAAGGTGGGCATCCAAGACAGATCTTGATTTGTTTCTAGAAGTTTAACAGAAGAGAGGAAGGGAAGGGGGCCATACCTTGAGAGGGAGGTGAGGCTCAAAAGCTCACATGTGGGGTTTTCAAAAGAATCAGGTTTTATGCCTTTCCAGTCCCAAACTGTCTTCATATGGAAGTCAGCATAGATATCCTAACTGTCACCCCACTCCCCGTGCTCCCCAGGACTACACTCGGGATTCCAGCCTATCCTCTGATAGAATACCCCGGGGATAAGGAGTCTTCTGAGTGACCAGGGGCTGGCCTTCCATGGTGCATCTGGGCCCCTTTGATGTTCTGTGCTCCCCTCCTCCCTTCCTGTTCCATAGGCACCCAGCATGGGCACCCTCATGGGGGTGTACCTGCCCTGCCTGCAAAATATCTTCGGGGTTATCCTGTTCTTGCGGCTGACCTGGATGGTGGGCACGGCCGGTGTGCTGCAGGCCCTCCTCATCGTGCTCATCTGCTGCTGCTGTGTGAGTATCCTCGCTGGGGTGGGGGCCATAGGCACCCCGCAGAGCCCACCCAGCTGAGCTGCTCACCTAGGCCTCCTTCCCACAGACCCTGCTGACGGCCATCTCCATGAGCGCCATCGCCACCAATGGTGTGGTTCCAGGTGGGTAAGCGCCACCCCAGGCCTGATGGGAGGAAGGGGTCCAGAATCAACCTTGATGTGCCCGGGGACCCTCATTACCAAGCCCATGCCCTCCTTCCCCCCAAGCAGTTGTCTGATGAGGTCTTAATAGCTGACTCTGTGACAGTACCAACACTTAGGAGCACCCTCGCTTGACAGAATTTGAGACTGCTGTTATGTTTTGTGTCCTGATTGTTTAGTCTAAAAGTAATTTTTTAAAAAAGGGTACTGGGGCTGACAAGATAATCAGACACACCGGGTGGCCCACACCAAGGAGTCTAGACACCATGGATTATAGGATAGACAATATAGAGGGTTTTCATTTTCAGCAGGGATGATGAGATTGGACTTAGTTCTCAGAGACCCTGTTTATTTATTTATTCAACCATTTTTTTTTTTAATTTATTTATTTGACAGAGAGCACAAGTAGGCAGAGCGGCAGGCAGAGGGAAAGGGAGAAGTGGGCTCCCATGCGGGGCTCGATCCCAGGAGCCTGGGATCATGACCTGAGCCGAAGGCAGCCGCTTAACCGACTGAGCCACGCAGGCGCCCCTATTCAACCATTTTTTATATTGATGCAGATTTCTGGATATGTATTTTATTCTTTGGATCATAATCCAGTGCTATCATTATTTATTTTGTTGCTCAAACTGTTCCACTTTGGCTGTTTAGCTATTCAGGTTGGCTTCTGTGTCTCAATTTTTTTTTCTTTTTAAATAACAGCTTTATTAGTATTAGTATAAAAGTAAGAGGAGAAAAGTGTAATATATGATTACTGTAAGAAGGTTTGAAAGTGAAGAAAAATATAGAAAGGAAAATTTAAAGTACCCATAATCCCAGGGGCGCCTGGGTGGCTCATTCGTTAAGTGTCTGCCTTCGGCTCAGGTCATGATTCCAGGTCCTGGGATCGAGCCCTGCATCAGGCTCCCTGCTCAGCGGGAAGCCTGCTTCTCCCTCTCCCACTCCCACTGCTTGTATTCCTTCTCTCGCTGTGTCTCTCTCTGTCAAATAAATAAATAAAAATCTTTTAAAAATAAATAAATAAATAAATAAAAATAAAGTACCCATAATCCCACCATCCCGAGTTAGAAACAGTTTATTTGGTTAGAAACAGGATCAATAGGATATTACCTAATTTATGTGATTATTCCACCCTGGGGTTCTGGTTCTTCACTGTTGTAAACGTTGTCATGAACAGCTTTGCACACAGATCTCTCTCTGTTCAGGCCCTTGACAGCTCCCTTAAGAGAGGATCCTAGAGGTAGGATTACAACATGGAAGGGATTAACTTTTTAAAAGTCTTTGGAGTCCTATTCCCAGATTTTTCACCAGAGACGTTTTATTAGGAGCAGACTGAACAAGCAACGTGGGGTCACTCTTGTCCCCCTGCACCCTCACCAGCCCTGGGGCCCAGTGTTGACTCTGTCAATCTTGCCAGGGGTGTTAGACCCTGATAGAAGCACAGTCTCAAGGCAGGAGGGTTAGCCTGGTGGCCGGCCCTGTGCTGGGCCCTGGAGACAAAAAAAACTGGACAGCACAGCCCTTGCCTTGATCCGGAGGGGTCCGACTAACAGACACAGCCCTTGGGAGGGGTGAGGCATGCTGAGATAGGACACACCCAGCTAGAGGAGGTAGTGGGGACTGGCCTGAGTGCAAGGGGTTGGGGGACAGTGGGCCACTTGAGCACTGCTGTGGATCAGAGCTGCCCTAGCAAAGCAGGCATTTCACTGGCCCGTGCTGGGTGTTGGAGTCAGATGGGAAGGGGGTTCAGTCCCAGCCCAGCCACTTAGTAACTGTGCAGCCTTGCACAAGCCTCCTAACCCTCTGCTCATCTGTGAATGGGAAAAACATTCCCCGTCACCCTGGGTGGTTGTGAGGGGTTGTCCTGGGGGAAACCCCCTTGCAGAAAACCCAGCCTTGACTTTCTCTGTTGTAGCTGGGGGCTCCTATTTCATGATTTCCCGCTCGCTGGGGCCAGAATTTGGAGGCGCTGTGGGTCTGTGCTTCTACCTGGGAACAACATTTGCAGCAGCCATGTACATCCTCGGTGCCATTGAGATCTTGCTGGTGAGTCAGGCTAAGCCCTGGCCAGTTCCAGTCTTGTCCAAATAGTCCCTTTCCCCTAGGCCAGGCTGCTCATGCTCCCTTCACCTCTGGCCACGGTCTGGGGCTTATAATGTGGAAGGCCTTCTCAAGGGAGAAAGATCTTTGCTCACTCCAGTCTCCCCTTCAACCCCTTGCCAGTTTGGGCCAGGCAGGGAAGGGGCCTGGCTACCTTCACCTTGACCCGGAGCGTTCCATCTACTTGGGCACCATTTCAGCCGTAGCGGGTGGTCTGTCAACTGTTGCATTTAACTTAGTGATCTTGGTGATCACACAGAGCCTACCTCCTGGGCTTATGTAGGCTTTGGCCAAGTCTGTCTCCCCCCAGGGCTCTGTACCAAGGCCCTTCAGATCAATGTTATCCTTGCCCCTGAAAGGGTGAACAACCACCGGACCTTTGCCCCCTCCATGAGCCCCATGTGTGCTCTGACTTAGCCTCCCCCTCCCCACTGAATTGCCCCAGCTGGTAGAGCAGAGATGGAGGGGTGGTGGGGAGCACAGGGTAACAAGTGCCCACCCCTCAGACAATAGATGTTAGAGGAACTGCCTGGCTATCCCCACCTCCAGGTCTTTTGCCTGTAGTAGGGCTCTGCTCCTGGATCTTCTGGGGTGGGGGAGAGGGGTTGTTTTTTGTTTTCCATCTCCCACATTCCTACATTTATTATTTGGATTTCTTCTGTAAGGAAAATGTGTCCTCTTCCCCCTTTATTTATTTAACCGTGTTTTTCTATCAGCATGGACTCCTGGATATTTATTCTTTGGCTCATAATCCAGTACTATCATTATTTATTTGTTCGCTGTTTAGCTATTCAGGTTGACTCCTCTGTCTGAATTATATCATTCACACACCATACAATTCTCTACCCATTTTAAGTATACAAGTTAATGGTTTTTAGTATATTCACAGAGGTATGCAACCATCACCACAATCAATTTCAGAACATTTTCATCCCCCCAAGAAGAAATCCCATTCTTGTTGGTAGTCATTCCCCATTCACCTCCAGCCCTAGGCAACCATTAATTTGCTTTCTCTCTTTAATCAGATTTACCCATTCTGGATATTTCATATAAACAGAATCATACAATATATGGTCTTTTGTGACTGTCTTTTTCTGAATATTCTTTTAAAAAGAAAATCAAACTTACAGAAATCACTTTCCAAAAAGGAAGCTCGACCTTTCTTTATCTGTCTTGTTTCAGACCTACATTGCCCCGCCAGCTGCCATTTTTTACCCAACAGGCGCTCACGATACATCGAGTGCTACCTTGAACAATATGCGGGTGTATGGGACCATTTTTCTGACCTTCATGACCCTGGTGGTGTTTGTTGGTGTCAAGTATGTGAACAAATTTGCCTCACTCTTCCTGGCCTGTGTGATCATCTCCATCCTGTCCATCTATGCCGGGGGCATCAAGTCAATTTTTGACCCTCCTGTGTTTCCGTAAGTCACCTGGGAATACATCCACGCATTGCGCTGACATCCCTCCCAAGTAGATGGCCTTTAAGTCCCAGAGACTGCAGGATGGGAACACACTGGGCCCTCCAGCTGAGCAGGTACTGATGCTTCTGCTTCCCCCCCCCACCCCCCCACAGAGTGTGCATGCTGGGCAACAGGACCCTGTCCCGGGACCAGTTTGACATCTGTGCCAAGACAACCATGATGAACAATGAGACAGTGGCCACGCAGCTATGGAACCTCTTCTGCCACAGCCCCAACCTTACCGCTGACTCCTGTGACCCCTACTTCCTGGTCAACAATGTGACCGAGATCCCTGGCATCCCCGGTGCAGCTGCTGGTGTGCTCCAGGGTGCGTTCTCCCTCCCGTCCTCCTGCTTCTGACGCACGGGCTGAGCAGGCGGCGGGGAGCGAGTGTGGAAGGGGACTGGAGCACAGAGCTGTCCTTGTGTGGCCAGCTCGGGAATGGGGGGCAGATCTGGCTGCCTTCCCGGCCCAGCAGTGTCCTCTCAGTCTCGTTCCTGGCAGCTAGGTTTTGGGTGAACAGAGCCTGTTTGGCCGGTATCCCAGGCATGCAGCAGCCCCCAGAAAGTTCTGGCAACCCCTCTCTCCCCAGCCACCCGCCTCTGACCCTGCCTGGGATTGTTCTCCTAGGAGCCATAAAAGGCCTCTGTGTAGGAGGCAGGCAGTGGCGAGGCTGTGGTCAATGGTGGTTCAGCCACCTTTGCCTGTCAGACTTCTGTCAAGACAGCTCCTTCCCTGTGGCCGACGCTGCCCCCCCATCCCGAACCCCTAGAGCCTCCTACATCTGCAGCCTCTGGCTGGGCTGCCCCACGCCGCCCCTGGGAAGTAAGCAGGGTTGCGGTGCTGACGCTGCTGCCCCCACAGAAAACTTGTGGAGCACCTACCTGGAGAAGGGTGAGGTCGTGGAGAAGCACAGGCTGCCTTCCACAGATGCCCTCGGCCTGAAGGAGAGCCTGCCCCTGTACGTGGTGGCTGACATCGCCACATCCTTCACCGTGCTGGTTGGCATCTTCTTTCCCTCCGTAACAGGTGGGTACCTCTCGCCCGTGCCCCCCTCCCCCGGCCCTGCCCTCGCTCCCGGGGAGCCCCTGAGGGTGTCTTGTTGTTTTTGGAGGCATTATGGCTGGCTCAAACCGCTCCGGGGACCTCCGTGATGCCCAGAAGTCCATCCCTGTGGGGACCATTCTGGCCATTGTTACAACCTCCCTTGTGTGTATCCTTTCCCAGGCCGCGGGCGGGAGGCCCTGGTCTGCGCAGGCGCACACACACCACACACGCGTGGACGCATGCGTACCTCACTCTTCACGTGCACGCGCTCGAGGGGCTGTCCCAGCTGTCTGCCGGGGCAGGGGGCGCGTGGGTTGTGTGTGGGGGCCGAGTGGGGGCAGCAGTGGCAGCCGAGGCCTAGCTTTCCTTGACGCGGCCGCAGACTTCAGCAGTGTGGTTCTCTTTGGCGCCTGCATCGAGGGTGTGGTACTCCGGGACAAGTGAGTGAGCTGGGCCCCTCCCTGTGGCAGGGGGCTCAGCTTTGGCCCGCCCTGACACCAGCTCCCCTCGTACACGTGGTCCCACACATGTCCTCAGCCTGCTGGTTGCCAATGGTGGTCTGTGCCACCAGGTGAGTCCGGCCCCAACAGGACTTTTTCTTCTGAGAGGATGGTGGCATCAGGACCAGGGCTGGGCTGAGGGAAAGGATAGGGGCTGAGGAACTAGTCTTCTTTGCTGAGGGGCCAAGGCTCTGCCCACCATAGCCATCCTTCCTGACTGCTGACATCTCTCACTCTGGGCAGCTCCCCCCCTCCCCAGGGTTTGGGGGCTCCTTGCATGGAGCATGGCCTGAGCCTGGCCCCTGCAGGTACGGCGATGGCGTCAGCAGGAACCTGGTGGTGGGCACATTGGCCTGGCCTTCGCCCTGGGTCATCGTCATCGGCTCCTTCTTCTCAACGTGTGGTGCCGGCCTGCAAAGCCTCACTGGGGCACCGCGCCTGTTACAGGCCATCGCCAAGGACAACATCATTCCCTTCCTCAGGGTGAGCCTCTCTGCGCTCCCCCACAGCCTGGGTGCGGCTGGCCTCTCACACTGGCGGGGGTAGAGAGATAGGGGATATAGATGCATTGCATCTTGCTGGGGCCTATAGTGGCCCCGGGGCCGTGTAGCCATCCGTGGGAAGCTGCTGAGCGCTGCCGCAGCCCTGCCCTGCCCTGCTCTGCTGTTGGCAGAGCTACTTGGGCCCAGAATCCTCGTGGCCTTTCTATGGCTCATCTACAGCAGAGAGGCCTGGAGAGATGGGAGGGCAGAGAAACTTGTGGTGCCTATCGGGGCAGCTGTGGATGTGACCTAAGCCCCAGAGAAGGGACTTGGGGATGATGGAGGCCAGGCTGTGGCTTGTGGCCCAAGGTGTGGCATGGGGATGATGGGACCAGCGTCTTCCCTTGCTGACCCCACTGACTCTGATGCATGCAGGTATTTGGCCATGGAAAGGCAAATGGTGAACCAACGTGGGCACTCCTCCTGACGGCACTCATTGCTGAGCTGGGCATCCTCATCGCCTCCCTTGACATGGTGGCCCCCATTCTATCCATGTGAGCTGGAGGCTGGGGCAGGGGAATGGTCTTGGGAAGGGTTCCTGTACCCTCAGCACCCCTCATCCCGGGGCCCCAGCACCTTCCTGTGCCCCTGTCCGGTGTTGAGGGTCCAGCTGGGAGCCGGGTAAGGCTGTGTGGGGAGAAGTGTGCATGGCAGAACTCAGCCTACCTTGGTATGGAGGTGGTACAGGAGTGAGCCTGGCACTTATGCGGGGTTTTGCAGAGACCAGCAGGTCCCAGACTCCTCTGTGGGAGATCCCAGAGCAGGCAGCGCAGAGTGCCTTGATGAAACCACCACTGCCCCGCCCATCTGTTTTCAAAGTTGTTTGCTTTTAAAGTCCTGGAGTCAGCTGGGCATTTGAGTCCCCCAGTGCCCCGTGCGAGTTGGTCAGCATGTGGCAATTTCCGGGGGTCCCTGAGGCAGAGCTCCCATGGTTACCATGTTCCCCTCTGCCAGTGCTACTCCGTTTCTCCTCACATCTCGTTCCACTCCCTCGTGCTTGTTCGGCTATCACAGGACTACCCCTCACTGCCCCACTCGGCCTTTGGCCTCACAGGTCCTCCCTTCCCCCTGAAGCAGCCCCCCAGCCACAGCCAGGCCTGCCAGAATCGTGCTCTCTCACTCCCCCAGCTCACCTCCGCCTACCTCCTCCACTACTGCCCAGCTCCACACGTGCGTAACTGCACACCTGAAGCTGTTCTTGCCACCTTCATCGGGTGGTGAGCCCTCTCTGCCCAAGCCCAAAGGCTGTAGCTCAGCCTTTATTGGGTGCTTCTTCCCCGCGGCCCCAGTGGGACTGACCACTTCTCCCTCCTGGGGCTTTCTGCCTGCTGGCATGCCTTTTCTAGTAAGCTGTGCTGCCTTCTTCTCTGCCCTTCCTTTCCTGCCAGCTGAAGGTGGAGGTTGGTGCCCCCTCTCCTCAGCCCTGTGCCCCTCAGCTGGAGGGCTGGTGCGGCAGGCTTCCATGTGCTGGTCTCCCACACCCACCAGAGTCCCTCACGTGTCCCTAATCCAGGGCATGCATAATGGCCCTTTCAAGTTCCTTCGAGGTTCTCTCCACATTCACAGCAGCCCTTCATCCAACTGGTCACCTGGCCAGAGGCCTGAATATTGTCTAGCCATCTCCTGACACTGAGAGCTCCTCGGCACCATCCTCTGCCACTGTTCCTCCCGCCTGCAGCCCCCTTCCCACCTCATCTGCCTGCAGACGCTTGCCCGTCCTCTAGGAGCTGGCTCTGTGGACACCCCTACAGTAGGCCCATCTGCCTTAGGCTGTGTGGCTGAGGAGACCTGACCACACAGGGCGGGGCCGCGACACTCCCAGTTCCGAGTCCAGGCCCAGCCTGAGGAAGGGCGGGTACGTCGGGCAGCTGGCTGCCAAGGAGGCCGCTCTGTACCAGCCATTCCCTGTGCTGCAGGTTCTTTCTCATGTGTTACCTGTTCGTGAACCTGGCCTGTGCTGTGCAGACGCTCCTGAGGACACCCAACTGGCGGCCCCGGTTCAAGTACTATCACTGGTAAGCGCCATCTGGACCCGAGCCAAGTCCTCTGACACAAGAATTTTGGGGGAAGCCAAGAGCTCCCCCCCAGGATGGGGTTTGAGTTTCCTGGGTAGCGTTGCTATTGGTGAGAGATTGGGGTGTTGGAGGCTTGGCTTGGGACCCTACTGATCTTTCCCTGATTCTGGCCCTTCCCCACTCTGGCCCAGGGCGCTGTCCTTCCTGGGTATGAGCCTCTGCCTGGCCCTTATGTTTGTCTCCTCCTGGTACTATGCCCTGGTCGCCATGCTCATTGCGGGCATGATCTACAAGTACATCGAATACCAAGGGTGAGTGAGGGGCTGCCACCTGGTCGGGGCAGGTGGGGTGGTCTGTATGCCGGGTTTGGGGGAGCTGAGCCATCTATTACTAGCCACCATGGGTGCGGGGCTGGGGGTCTGTGACTCGGGCTGGCTGCCGGCCATCTCACATGCACACGGACAGAATCCCACGGGAGGGACCAGAGGCTCACCAGCTCGTGGTGGCCTCCGCAGGGCTGAAAAGGAGTGGGGTGACGGGATCCGGGGCCTGTCCCTGAGTGCTGCCCGCTATGCACTGCTGCGGCTAGAGGAGGGGCCTCCTCACACCAAGAACTGGCGGTGAGTTCACACCCAGGCTGGCAGGAGCCACTCTAGGTTCTCGGGGGGAGCTGTGAGGGTGGAAGGTCAGGAGGTGCTGGCCCTCCCTCCCGAGTCCATGATCCCTGTCCCGGGGCTGTCAGGGCTGCCCCTAGATTCTTGCTCCTCAAACCTATGGGGGCCTGTGAACTATGAAAGGAGGAAGAAGAGGGGCTCTCTGGAAACCTGTGGCCCAGGTCTCAGGCTCTCCATCTGGGCCCTGCAGGCCTCAGCTGCTCGTGCTGCTGAAGCTGGACGAGGACCTTCATGTGAAGTACCCACGGCTCCTCACTTTCGCCTCCCAGCTGAAGGCCGGCAAGGGCCTGACCATCGTCGGTTCTGTCATCCAGGGCAGCTTCTTGGAGAGCTATGGCGAGGCCCAGGCTGCCGAGCAGGTGCCTGCTCTAGGGGGCGGGGTGCTGAGCCAGACTAGAGGTGTCTGGGCTGCAGCTGACTCCTAGGAGAAGGGGACTAATCCTGGCCAGCCAGGTGGACAGCATCGCTGCCCCCTAAGAGCTGGAGCAAGGGGGTATGGCTGTCCCACCTGGAAAACATGGCCTCTGGGTGGGCAGCTTACCTCCTTCTCCTCCCCAACCCTCACCCCCACGTCATTCTGTGCGGAGGGAGCCCAGCAGAGGGAACACTAACGGCCTTTGTCTTCTGACCCTTGTGTGTTCCCTACAGACAATCAAGAACATGATGGAGATTGAGAAGGTGAAGGGCTTCTGCCAGGTGGTGGTAGCCAGCAAGGTGCGAGAGGGGCTGGCCCACCTCATCCAGTCTTGCGGCCTGGGCGGCATGAGGCATAACTCTGTGGTGCTGGGCTGGCCCTATGGCTGGCGACAGAGCGAGGACCCACGGGCCTGGAAGACCTTTATTGGTGCGTGACGGGACAGGTCCTGGGCTGGGCCATGTGGCTGGACCCTGTGGGGATCAAGTCAGGGTGGAGGCCGGAGGGCCACAGGCTGGCACTCAGTAGTGGCCCCTCTCCCCCAGACACTGTGCGCTGCACCACGGCGGCCCACCTGGCCCTGCTTGTGCCCAAGAACATCGCCTTCTACCCCAGCAACCATGAGCGCTACGTGGAGGGCCACATTGACGTTTGGTGGATCGTGCACGACGGGGGCATGCTCATGCTTCTGCCCTTCCTGCTGCGCCAGCACAAGGTGGGCCAGGCGGGTGGACCCAGGCAGGCAGGGCTGGGCCCTGGGAGGGCTGGAATGTGACTCAGCCACCTACCTGCTCCTGTGCCCCAGGTGTGGAGGAAGTGCCGGATGCGCATCTTCACCGTGGCCCAGATGGACGACAACAGCATCCAGATGAAGAAGGATCTGGCCGTCTTCCTGTACCACCTGCGCCTTGAGGCAGAGGTGGAGGTGGTAGAGATGGTGAGTCACCTGCCCCCGTGGCCCTGTGGATAGCCTGCTGCATGTAGCCCATTCTTCGTGCTCCACTCTCTCCCCAGCATAACAGCGATATCTCCGCGTACACCTATGAGCGGACACTGATGATGGAACAGCGCTCCCAGATGCTGCGGCAGATGAGGCTGACGAAGACGGAGCGGGAGCGAGAAGTCAGTGGCTTTCTCATTTCAGGCAGGGGCGGGTGGCAGGTCAGGCTTTGGAGACACCATCACTTTGGGGAATCAGAATGGCGCACCCCACCTAGCCTCACCCAAGTCAGTACCCATTTCCCGGAGGCCAAGTGATTGTGTTGGGCCATCCAGGTCCCCCCTTTCCCGTGGCACTGAGGCCACCTCTGATTTTCCTCAGGCCCAGCTGGTCAAGGACCGACACTCAGCCCTGCGGCTGGAGAGCCTGTACTCCGACGAGGAAGACGAGTCTGCCGCTGGGGCTGACAAAATCCAGATGACATGGACACGGGACAAGTACATGGCGGCAGAGCCCTGGGACCCCAGCCACACCCCTGACAATTTCCGGGAGCTGGTGCATATTAAGCCGTGAGTGCAGCAAAAACAGACCCCACCACACGGGGGTCTGGGAGTGGAGGTGGGCTGGGGGCAGACAGGGTCTTCGGGTGGGCCAGGGGTGGGGCCTGTGATCAGCTGCATTACCTGTAGGGACCAGTCCAATGTGCGGCGCATGCACACCGCTGTGAAGCTCAACGAAGTCATCGTCACGCGCTCCCACGATGCCCGCCTGGTTCTACTGAACATGCCTGGCCCCCCCAAGAACAGCGAAGGTGATGAGAACTGTATCCTTTGGTGGAAAGGCTGGCAGTGGGGAGGTGGACAACGCATGGGGTCAGGCCAGGAGCTCTTCTCCCTAGATGCCCCCGGGGGGTGCTAGGTTACCCCAGCTCTGATTAATAGGCCAAACTTCCCTGGGTGCCCCTTGGTCCTGGTGCTGCCTCCTTGACCTGACGCCCTGCAGACATGGAGTTCCTGGAGGTGCTGACCGAGGGCCTCGAACGTGTGCTGTTGGTGCGTGGCGGTGGCCGTGAAGTGATCACCATCTACTCCTGAGCCGGATATACACCTGTGGCTTGGAGTGGAGGTGTCCAGGGTAACAGCCTTCTCCCAGCACCCACCCGACAGCCCTGCTTTGCCCGGCCCTGTCCTGGACCCAGCTTTGCTAGGTCTCCTTAGAAGACCAGGCCTGGGCTGGTAATGGCAATGGATCCGAGGTTCTGCAGGACCCTGAGAGGTCTGGGGACTTCCCCATCCAGCACCCCAGGAGGCCTGTCCTGGCGGGAGAAGACTTGGGAGGGGGAGGGGGGCTCATGGGAGATTTGAAGGCAGCCTGCCCAGGAACGCTATTTATTGCATATTTATTGTTTGGATGTCACCATCAGAGAGGAGGGGAAGGGCGACAAGGGAGGGGGGTCTGGCCCAGCCCTCCTGCAGGAAGACCTGGCTCAGGCTCCTGTGGGCAGGGACCCCCACCAAGCCAAGCCGAATGGAACTGGCCAGCTGGGGCCTGACTTTTTTCAATAAAACATTGTGTACTTCTGGGCCTCCTGCTGCCCCGGCTCTGTTTCCCCTGGCACCAAGGGAAGAAGGCGGAACTGAAACCAGGCCCAGAGCTGGCTCCGAGGCTATGCCCCTTTCCGGCAACCTCTGGCCACCCCCATTGGCCAGGCTGTCCCTCCCACTGGCCTTAGGGCCCCTCCCACCACCACTCCAGATAAGGCCAGCCCAGGACTGCTTCAGTGGGCAATAGGCACTAGGGCTGGAATGGGGCCGCCGGGCTCCCCATGGCCTTGGGGGCTGCTGCTGCTCGGGCTGCTGCTCCCCCCTGCCTCCCCCTTCTGGCTTTTCAATGTGCTCTTCCCCCCGCACACCACGCCCAAGGCTGAGCTCAGTAACCACACACGGCCCGTCATCCTCGGTAAGCCCCCGCCAGGCCCCTGATGCACCAGGCCAGACCTCGGGGAGCCTGGGCCCCAGCCCCCTGGTAGCAGACCCTGCCAAGGCCCTTCTGCCCCTGCATTCGCCCTGATACCTGCCTCTCTGTTTGAGGGTCCAAAGGCTTCTCCTGCAGAGAAATGAACCCCTTCCCCCACCACACTTCCTGTGTCTCTGAGCTGTCTACCCTAGGCGGGTGGAGTTGGGGGCGGGTGTGCCTGAGGGCTTGGCCAGGGCATTACAAGCTGTGGTCAGCTGCAGCCACTCAGCCCCCATCCCAGCAAGGACAAGATGCCCAGCCCAGGAAAACAGAAGAGGCCCATCAAGGCCTGCCTCCTCCTCCTAGGCCCAGCCCCCACTCCCCCATAGCTGTTTGTTCTCACCTTGGACTTCGGCATGAATGGAGAGCCAGGCCAGGTGTTTGCCTTTTGCGGACAGGGGTCAGTGGCCTTGGCCCCTGCACCTTCCCTGCCTGAGGGGAACCTGGGCCCTGGGCTGCTGGGGGGATGGGGTGGGATCCTGTTTATGTAAAGGATCAAGTCCTTAGTTCCTGGAGGTTGAGGGTGTGGGAGATGGAGGGGCGGAGCTGATCACAAAGCGAGAGGTCGGGGAACAGGCATGGGGGGCGGGGCGAGGGAGGAATCCAAGGAATTCAGAATGAAGGCTAGCGCCCACAGTGCCTGGCTGCCTGGGGAATCAGCTGGAAGCCAAGCTGGATAAACCAGATGTGGTGAACTGGATGTGCTACCGCAAGACAGAGGACTTCTTCACCATCTGGCTGGATCTCAATATGTTCCTACCCCTTGGAGTGGACTGCTGGATTGATAACACAAGGTACATGCCATCCCCTCTGCCCCGGCCCCCACGCTCGGCCCCTTGGCTGCTGGCCTGCTGAATGTCCCACTGCCCCCAGGGTCGTCTACAACCGCAGCTCTGGGCGCGTGTCCAATGCCCCTGGTGTACAGATCCGTGTCCCCGGCTTTGGGAAGACCTACTCTGTTGAGTACCTGGACAACAACAAGCTGGCAGGTGTGTTTATTGGGGAAAGGGCGGGCTGCAGCCGTGGCCGGCCCACAGGAGCTGTGGCCAGAGCCTCCAGTGCTGCTGCCTTCCCCACAGGTTACATGCACACACTGGTGCAGAACCTGGTCAACAACGGGTATGTGCGGGACGAGACGGTGCGGGCCGCCCCCTACGACTGGCGGCTGGAGCCCAGTGAGTGTCTCTGCAGATAGTGGGCTTGGGGCAGGTGGGCCGTGACCCCCCACTGCCCTGACCCCATCCACCCTGCTGTAGGCCAGCAGGAGGAATACTACCGGAAGCTCGCCGGGCTGGTGGAGGAGATGCATGCTGCCTACGGGAAGCCTGTCTTCCTCATTGGTCACAGCCTCGGTTGCCTACACTTGCTCTATTTCTTGCTGCGCCAGCCCCAGGCCTGGAAGGACCGCTTCGTCGATGGATTCATCTCTCTTGGGGCTCCCTGGGGGGGCTCCATCAAGCCCATGCTGGTCTTGGCCTCAGGTGAGAGGGCCTCAGACCACCTGTGTCGTTGAGGGGCCTGGGGTGGAGGGGGATGAAACTGACCATGGGCCTGCCCTCACTCCTGCTTCTGCTCACAAGGCCAGGCTGACCGTGCTATTTACCACCCCTGAGGCCTGGCTCCTGTCACTGGCCCCTTGAGAGCAGTGAGCCCGGCCTGGCCTGGTAGCTCCTGCCAGAAGTCTGTTTCGGTGGTGTTTCGGTGGCAAAAGGAAATAAACAGAGAGGAAGTGAACCTCGGCAATCTGACGCATGGACCTACGTCTGTTCCTTGTGGTCTCAGGGCCTGCCCACTCAGCTTTCAGCGGCCTTCTGCTTCCAGGAGCCCGTTTTCCAGGGATCTGCCTACTGAGGACAGATCTGCCAGAGCCAGGGCCACACCCTAGAAGCCCCTCTGCTCTTCCTGAGAAGTGGCACAGCTACTAACTATATGAGTACTAACTGTATGCTGGGCACAGCCAGACTCGACCTTCCCCCGGTAGCTCACGATCTGCTAAGGGAAAGACTCCATCAGACTCCGTCAATAAGGGCCAAACACAGACACAGTCTAATTTTATCCTTCCCAAGAACATAGCTCTGACCCCTGCATAGCCCCAGGCCACAGGGCCCAACAGACACTTGGCTGAGGGAGAACCACCAGCACCATCCTCCCATCTACACACATACACACCCATCTTCAGGAAACCAACTTCTCCCTCCTTTTGAGGCTCTACAGCTCTGCCCCACAGACGTGCCACCAGGGCCTCTCGTTCAGTAAGCACACATTGAACACCTATTGAATGCCAGGCCTGCTCCGAGTTTGTGGCTTGGAGTCAGCGTTGGAATTGGCCAGGGACAAGATTGAGCATCTGGCTGAGCTTGGGCTGGGAGGCAAGGTGTGGGCCAGAGGTGGCCAGGCTCCCTGACCCACCTGGCTTTGTGTTCACAGGTGACAACCAGGGCATCCCGATCATGTCCAGCATCAAGCTGAGAGAGGAACAGCGTATATCAACGACCTCCCCCTGGATGTTTCCCTCCAGCGAGGCATGGCCTGAGGACCACGTGTTCATTTCCACGCCCGGCATCAACTACACAGGCCGTGACTTCCAGCGCTTCTTCGCAGATGTGCACTTTGAGGAAGGCTGGTACATGTGGCTCCAGTCACGTGACCTACTGGCAGGCCTCCCAGCACCCGGCGTGGAAGTATACTGTCTGTATGGCGTGGGCCTGCCCACACCCCGCACCTACATCTTTGACCACGGCTTCCCCTACACAGACCCCGTGGGGGTGCTCTACGAGGACGGTGATGACACTGTGGCCACACGCAGCACGGAGCTCTGTGCCCACTGGCAGAGCCGCCAGCCACAGCCTGTGCACCTGCTGCCTCTGCACGGGACAGAGCACCTCAACATGGTCTTCAGCAACCAGACTCTGGAGCACATCAATGCCATCCTGCTGGGTACCTACCGACGTAGCACCCCTGAACCCCCAACTGCCAGCCCAGGGCCTCTGCCCCCCGAATAAAGACCTTCTTTTGCTCTCTAAGCTTTGACCTGTGTCCTGTGGGTTGAGGAGGAGGCACTAGTGTCCACCCACCAGGCTTCGCTGAGTAGCAGCCATAGGCCTGGTACTTTGTGGAAGGTCAGGGCAAGATGGACTTTGGTGAAGCCTGGGATTGAATATGGAACCCTGAGATGTAGAGCTTCCCACTCTCCTGGTTGAGCTGTTTATGCAGGCTGCCTCTGCTCTGGGGATGGGGGACTGGAGGTAGCTGCACACACAGCTGTGGGATGGGGGCACTTGGAGCCAAGGGTGCAGGGCAGGGAAGAGGTGAGCTGTCCCCTGCCCGCTCCCCAAAGGGCAGATGGATCCCACCACTAGACAGGGCCTTTTTTTTTTTTAAGGTTTATTTATGGGGGGGCGGGGCAAAGGAGAGGGAGAGTATCTCAAGCAGATTCCCCGCTGAGCACAGAGCCCACCACAGGGCTGGACCCCACAAACCATGAGATCATGACCTGAGCCAAAATCACGAGTCAAGACGCTCAACCGACTGAGCCACCCAGGTGCCCCCCTAGACAGGGCCTTTTGAGTGCTAAGTGGGTGACAGAAGCACAAGAGTTTAAAATCTGGGGGAGAGACAGCCACGAATCATATCATTTCTCTAATGAAGATTTAATTAATGGAGCTAAGTGGTCTGAGAGAAAAGTTTAGGGAGCACCAAGGGGCTGAGTCTTGTGGGTCAGGGAAGGCTTCCCAGAGGAGGTGGTGCCTATTCTGAGATCAGACGGGATGAGAAGGGTAACGGCTGCTGTAAAGACTTGGGTTTGAGCCTAAGAGCAATATGCAGTTACTGAAGGGGTTAACCAGGGTAAGAGCGTAACCAGATTTGCAATCTAGAAAGAGTCCCTTCTCTGCAAGGTAAAGGGTAGCCTGGGGTGGGGGCTGAGGGGCAGGAAGCTTGGGGAAGCCAGGGAGGGTAGTGCAGTATCCAGGGGAGAGAGGATGCTAGCTGAGACTAAAGCGGTGGTTAGGAGAATGATGTGGACAGATAAAGGGTCATTTGGGAGGAAAACTAAGGCTTGGCCATAGGCAGAGGCAAGCATGCCTCCAGGCCACTAGATGGACAGCCCCACAGCATCCCTCTTGAGAGAGGGAAGACAGCACCTGAGACAGGGAAGCAGGAAGGATCGGTCACCATGGTGGAGGACTGAGCTTTGGTGTTTCAGGTTTCAGGGAGAAGGCAAAGGCAACAAAAGAGCTGAAAGAAAGAGTGTGCCAAAGGACAAAAGGCAGCCATGCTTGATGTTGTTGGGAGGCAAGTAACAGAAACCTGGCCAGTGTGACAGTCTTAGGGCTGAGGGACTTGAGGTTAGAGTTGGGATACTGATAGGAAAAGCTAGGGGCTCAGGCTGGAAGGGGGAGGAGCTGCTGAACAATGGCCAGACGGAGGCATTTGTCCCTCTGTTCAGAGGACTAGGGAGCAGGATGGAAAGCCAGGCAAGGACATCTCCCCTTTGCCAAGCTGCCCAGGACCAGAGGTGAAGGTGAAAGTGAAAGAGAAGCTGCAGAAGGGGGCCAGCCACGCTCTGAGGAAAGGTGAAACCGAAAGCCAGACGCGTCAGAAGGGCTAGGGGGTTGCCTGACAGAGCACCCGACTTTGGCCCTTCTTGCTCCGCTCTGGTCGAACGTAGACCTCCAACCCCTGGACCACCCTGCCCACCTTCAGATGCTGAAGCCAGCGTTAGAGCCCCGAAGGGGCTTCTCCTTCGAGAACTGCCAGAGGTGATGGGGGCGGGGGGGTTGGTCGGGAGCGGTGCTGCCTATGTTCTCCACGAGGGCTTCTGGGAGTGGAAGCCCCAGGGCCTTTATTCCTGGTGGGGGCGGAGGGGCGGCAGCGTGTGCTGGGCGACTTGGGTTCCTAGGCTCCCACCCCTAGAGGTGAGGGAGGCTAGGACAGAGCTGGAGGATGTGACGAATGGGGTCCCAGAAGAGGAACCTCAACCTGGGCCACTCCACTCCGTTTCCAGAAATGCATCCTTAGAACGAGTCCTCCCAGGGCTCCGGATCCCTCAGGCACACAGAACCGGTACCACCATCGCGGGCCTTGTGTTCCAAGTGAGCAGGGACTTGGGACTGGAGGGTTTAGAGGGACTGCTGGGGAATCGGACAGGCACTGAGAAAGCGGCCCCTCTCCCTCCCCAGGACGGGGTCATCCTGGGCGCGGATACGCGGGCCACTAGCGATTCGGTTGTGATGGACAAGAACTGCGAGAAGATCCACTTCATCGCCCCCAAAATCTAGTGAGAAATCCCCAACCCCTTTGCCCCACTCAAGAACGGACCCTCGTTCCCATTCCCGGTCCCCGCAGGCCCTAGCCCCGCCCACACCGACCCCCCCCCCTTCGTTCTCAGCTGCTGTGGGGCTGGAGTAGCCGCGGACGCCGAAATGACCACGCGGCTGGCGGCGTCCAACATGGAGCTACACGCCCTGTCCACGGGCCGGGAGATTCGCGTGGCTACGGTCACGCGCGTTCTGCGCCAGACGCTCTTCCGGTGCTGGGGCGGGGCTAAGATGACTCTGAGGAGGGGCCGCTGTAGGGAGGGCGGGACTGAGAGGATGTGGGACAGGAGGAAGGACAGGAGGAAGGGCGGGGCTGCGAGAGCCCTGGAGACCGGAAAAGGCCGACCTAAGAGGAGCTGGGCAACAGGAAGGAGCAATGTTAGTACCGGGGCGCCAGACCACAGGAACGGGCGGGGCTCGGGTCCGAGGGCGGTGTCACGGAGGGGCGGGACCTGAAGCCCAGGGCTTGGGGCTGACCACGCCCATTCCGTGAAAAGGTACCGGGGCCACGTGGGCGCGTCGCTGATAGTGGGCGGAGTAGACTTGACTGGACCGCAGCTCTACAGCGTGCACCCCCACGGCTCCTACAGCCGTCTGCCCTTCACAGCCCTGGGTGAGCGCTTCCGCCCCTTCCCCACGAATCCCGGCCCTGCGACCGTGGCCTCACGTTCGTCCCGCGGCCGGGTGGCCACGACTGACCTCAGATGCCCCTCCTATTTGCAGGTTCCGGCCAGGACGCCGCCCTGGCGGTACTGGAGGATCGGTTCCAGCCGAACATGAGGGTAAGCAACAGCTGTCCCTCACTACGCGTTCATTGATGGGTAGGGCACGCGGGAGCTCTGGTAACACAAAGGTGAGGTATCATGGCCTAGTCTAGAGGTTAGGGAGGGCTTCTTGGAGGTGACGACTGAGTGGAGACTGAGGGGCCAGTGGAGTCAGAGTGAAGAAGCGCTGTTCCAGCAGATGACCGTCAGTGCCAAAGTTTGGACTGCCTGGAGAAGTCAAAGGTCAGGACCCTTTGAAGCTGAGGGAGGAGGTAATGGGCAAGTGGGGTCTGGAGTCTGGATTTTGTTTAGGGTGGGATGAAAGTGGATGACATGTGTTGCTTCAGAGGTGCCTAAGGCCCAAAAGGGAAAAAGCAGTGAGCCAGTAGATTGGGGAGCAAGACCACATTGGTTGGGTGGACAGCACTGGAAGCAGAACCACAAGTTTAAGTGACTCAAGAGAAGTTTGTGAAGATGGGGCACTGGGAACACAGCATCTCTGGAGAGAGGGAGGCAGAGACCAGGGCAAGGGAGCTTGGGGTCGATGGGGGTATAGGGAAACAGAGGAGTCTGGGTATGAGCAAATGGTAAATAATCTGGGCTTCGAGATGAACAAAACCTCTAGGCTGTAGCCTGAAGATGACACCAGAAGGGTCCATCAAGCCTCACGCACACATATCATCACAGCTGGAGGCCGCGCAGGAGCTGCTAGTGGAAGCTGTCACTGCAGGGATCCTGGGTGACCTGGGCTCTGGGGGCAGTGTGGATGCATGTGTGATAATGCGGAGCGGCGCCAAGCTTCTGAGAACATTAAGCTCACCCACAAAGCCCATAGAGAGGTGGGAGCATGGGAGATGGGGGACTGCTGGGGAGGATGGGGCAGTAGCAGGGGAGATGGGGGCTGCAAGAAGAGGATGGGCCACATGATGGGCCCAAGTTGAGAGGCCGTCCCTCTCCTCTCCCAGGCCTAGCCACTACCACTTTGCCCCTGGGACCACAGCTGTCCTGTCCCAGACAGTGAAGCCACTGACCCTGGAGCTGCTGGAGGAAACCGTGCAGGCCATGGAGGTGGAGTGAAGTCGGATGATGCTTAGGGCTTGCAACAAGGGGGGAATAAACCCAGGAAATACAAAACACCTAAACAGGGCGCCTGGGTGGCCCAGTCAGTTAAGCATCTGCCTTCAGCTCAGGTCATGATCCCAGGGTCCTGGGATCAAGCCCCGCATCAGGCTCTCTTCTCCGCGGGAAACCTGCTTCTCCCTCTCCCACTCCCCCTGCTCTTCCCCTCTCTCGCTGTGTCTGTCTCTGTCCAATAAATAAAATCTTTAAAAAACAAAAAAACCAAAACACCTAAACAGATGGCTGTGTTGTTCCTGGGTGGAAGGGGGACTAGCAGCCATCAGGACTCTGTGGCTAATGTACACCTGCAGGGCCTGGCCTAAGAGGTGCCCTTTACCCATCGCCTTAGGCATCTACTCCTCCAGAACCCCAGCCCTGGCAAGCATTGCAGCTCAAGGTGGAAAGCCCCCTCCTGACTCTCTACACCATAGAGGTCCCCCTACCACTCCAGTGCCTTGCTCTTGCCCTCTAGTCCGCTGGGGACTGTTGTAAAACCCAGAAGGCCCCACACACTGCCCCCACCTAGAGCCTTTACCTGGCTCATCAGTGTCCCATGGCAAAGCCCACACCTCTGTCAAGGAGGCCCCCATGGACCCCACAGTTAGCCCTCAATGCTGATAGAGGAGCTGCTCCCTGACTCCAAGGGCAAGTTCTCACAGAACACTCCTCACCCCTGAAATACCTTTGTGCAACCGCTCACATGACCAGGCACACCCTGAGGTGCTAACACCAAACAGGGCTTCTATTTGCACGTGCTGAGCTGTGAAGGGAGGGGGGGAACGACCTCCCAAGTTTGCTGGGCTGACAGGCGTCACAGGGCTCATGCAGAGAGAGATGACATGACACATTTATCCAGCAAACCTTTGCTGAGCACCCACTGAGGCCAGCCTAGGTGCCATGTGCTGGCAGGAGCATCCTGCCCTCAGAACGGCTGACTCCACTGGAGCTTCGGAACTGTTAAGAGTCTGCCCAACCCCTGGGGAGGGTCTACTCTGAGCTGGACTTCCCTGGACCCCTGATTGTGCTTTTCCCCCCAGTATTTTATTATGAAGATTTTTAAACATAGAAGCTGAAAGAATTGCATTGAACACCTATATACCCACAATCGACTTTACAGTTACTATTGTTATGTTTGCTTGATCACATTTCCATCCCTCTGTTCAACCATTAACACATCTTATTTTTTTTGACTAAAGTTTGGAGTCAGTTGGCACCCCCCACACCTCTAGGAGCCCAGTCAACTTACCCATTGCAGGTTTGCACACAGGGCTGTCTTCTCTTCCTCAGATGGGCTGTGGACACCAAGAGCTTGCCCACGGGAGCCCCAAGGCCTGGAGGCTGTCAGAGATTTGATGGCTGTCACCCTTGCACCCGTAACTTCCATCTCTGCCAGTCACCAAGGGCTCACACCTTACCCTCCTGTGTGCCAGGCCTCTCCCAGGTGTCATCTCATCAATAAGAGTGTGGGCTTCAGAACCAGATGAAGGTTTGGGTCCAAACGCACTATGTGCTGTGGGAGAGTCACCATCTCTTTGGGCAAACTGACTCCTGTTCCAAGTTGGTGAGAAATCACTGAGATGCTGTTAGATTTGTGACCTGCCAGAACCCCTGTCCTGGCCGCATGGCCCTGGCCCTCCACAGCACAGCTGGACATTCCCTCTACCCATCAGGAACACCCCTGGGTGCTGAGCAGGCCTCTCTGTCTGGTGCCCCTGACAGCCTTGAGAAACTTCCCTGATCCCAGCCACCAGGTAGTCCACAGACCTAACTTAACCGTTTAAGTCCTTGCTACTCAGCACTCAACACCTGGGATGTGAGGTGGTTCAGGGAGCCAATCAGAGACCAGGCTCTGGGGGGTGGAGATGAGAGCCCCACACCTGGGCTCTATCTGATAAAGTCTAGGCCTGGGTCCAGGACCTTGGCCTAGAGACCCTCCTCCTGACCAGAGCATGGGAGGGGGCTGAGCCCACACAGCTGGCTTGGCCTCAGGCCTGGGACTTTTGCCCAAGGACGAGGAGAACCATAAAAGCAGGTTCAGCTCTCAACCTCATGCCTGCCACAATGCTGCTGCTCAGTCTGACCCTTAGCTTGGTCCTCCTCGGCTCCTCCTGGGGTGAGTGGGCCTGGACTAGCCCTGATGACCAGCCCTAAAGCAACCCGGCTCCTAAAACCAGCCCAGGCTTCCTGCCCAGGGGCTCGGGGAAGGAGTTGGACTGGCTGGAAGGGAACCAGGTGAACAGAGTGGGTAAAGGAAAAAGGATGTGCCAGGGTTGGGGGAGGGTGGAGGCAAGAGGTGGGCAGGGACTGGTCTCACAAATGGGACAGGAGATCAGGCCAGAGCTAGGAGCCAGGGAGGGTTTAGGAAGCTGAGAAGTGAAGGTTGGACGTGTAGTTTAGGGAGAAGCCTCTGGCTGTTGAGGCTGGAGCGGGTGGCGAAGCCAGGGAGGAGACTATTCCAGGGGTCAGGGAAAAAAATGGCCTGAGTTGGAGGGTGGGGGTGAAGTTGGGGAACAATGGGAAGTAAGGGTGGAGAGAGATGTTAGAGAACGGACAGAATTTGGGGACATAGGTAACCAAGATACCTAGAGATTCTCAGGGTGAGAAGGGGTAGTGACGAGCCCTCTCAATTTGGACCCAGCAGGAGGTGGGGAGAGGTGGGTGGGGGTGTGGGGGTGTGGGAAGTAGGTCCTCACCATCCCAATGGCCAGGCTGCGGCGTTCCTGCCATCAAGCCGGTACTGAGCTTCAGCCAGAGGATTGTCAACGGAGAGAATGCAGTGTCGGGCTCCTGGCCCTGGCAGGTGTCCCTGCAGGTACGTGCACCCCAGGGGTGGGGCAGGGTACCAGGTGCTTCATGCCTAGGTGCAGCCTGAGCCCACCCCTACTTCTGACCCCTGACCCCAGGACAGAAGCGGCTTCCACTTCTGCGGGGGTTCCCTCATCAGCCAGTCTTGGGTGGTCACGGCTGCCCACTGCAATGTCAGGTGAGTACTCCCACTCTACCTGCCCCCGAGCCCACCTCTGCCCACCTCCTTCCCCTGGATGCCCCTCTCTTGTCACTCTGCCCTCCCTGCGGCTGCCCAACCCCACTCTCACTGCAGCCCTGGCCGCCACGTTGTTGTCCTGGGCGAGTACGACCGATCATCCAATGCTGAGCCTTTGCAGGTCCTGTCCATCTCAAAGGTGAGTATCTAGGCTACAGACATGGAAAGGAAGAGTGGACGGGGCCGGGGGCGGGGGGCTCTGGGGATGAGGAATTCAGGGCATGCCCTAGGCTAGCCCCCTCAGCAACCATCAACCCTGGGGGGCCTATGCCCACCACCATCCTACCTGGCCCCTTCCTGGTTCCACAGGCCATCACGCACCCTTTCTGGAACCCCACCACCCTAAACAATGACCTGACACTACTAAAGCTTGCCTCCCCTGCCCGGTACACAAAACGCGTCTCACCAGTCTGCCTGGCTTCCCCAGATGAGGCGCTGCCTGCGGGCCTCAAGTGCGCCACCACTGGCTGGGGACGCCTCAGCGGCGTGGGTAGGATCTCGGGCCAAAGATCTGGGTGAGAGGGCCAGGGTGGGAAGCAGTCATCCAGGGCCCAACCATCCCCTTCTGGCCCCTAGGCAATATGACCCCAGCGCGCTTACAGCAGGTGGCTCTGCCCCTGGTCACCGTGAATCAGTGCAGGCAGTACTGGGGCTCACGCATCACCGACTCCATGATCTGTGCGGGCGGCGCAGGGGCCTCCTCGTGCCAGGTGAGCATCAGCCCCCTGTCCTGTCCTCTGCACCGCCCTGTGGCACCCCCTCATCCCCACGCTGACTACTCTCCTCTCCCTCCCTCAGGGAGACTCCGGAGGCCCTCTTGTCTGCCGGAAAGGGAACACATGGGTGCTTATTGGCATCGTCTCGTGGGGTACCAGCAACTGCAACGTGCGCCAGCCTGCCATATACACTCGGGTTAGTAAGTTCAGCACCTGGATCAACCAGGTCACAGCCTACAACTAAGCCTACCATAGGCCCTCTCCCCACCTCAATCCAGTAAAGACGCCATGCTTTGTCCTCTTGTGTATTCTTGTCTGTCCTTTCAAGGGAAAGGAGAGGCTCTCGGGAGTCCCCCTCCCCACTTGGGACTCTGACTTCTGGCATGGCAGATGTTGAGTCAGATCTTCCTAGAGTAGCCATGCCAAGGCCAGGCCCCCCATCTCTCCTCTTCCTAGTAACCCCCTGGTCCACAGCAAGGAGCCTGGGCTGTCAGAATGGATGGCAGCCTTCCCTGGGGAGGGCAGCCTGTTTATTGAATACAGAGGATACATTTACAACCGGGGTACACAAAATAAATAACTGCACATTCTCCAGCCATGGTCCATGGCATAAAGGCCCAATCTCCAAATGCCCTCTGTCTTACCCTTAGGACCAGACCTACCTTGGACAAGAGAGGAAATAAATCCCCAGGGCTTCAGGCCCCCGAGGCACTTGGGGAAATGGGGGGAATTCTGAGGCCACAGGACTTGGGCTCTCTGCTGCCTTGTGCCAGGAGCACTGGAGATGGGAGGAGATGTATAAGGCACAACTGGCTTGGCCCAGAGTGGTCTCTTTGGCTTTGTTTCTCACTGGAGGTGGCACATGCAGAAAGAGGAGAGCCTGGCCCAAGGCTACCCACTGGGAGCAACAGTGAGGGCCAATCCCTCCCTGGCAGAGGCCCTGCAGTCTAGCTAAGGCTAAAGCTGGGCCCCAGCTCCTTCCTACCCACTGAAAGCAGCTGTGGAGGAAGGGGACTTGGGTTCCAGCCTGGTTTGGGGCGGGGGGTGCAGGGGAGGCACCATGACTGACATCAGGATGGTCTGGCTCAGGCCTCTGGGAAAGCAGCCACCCAATTCCACCCACCTCCTGCAGGGGCTCCCTCCAGCCTGAGATGCAGCAGAGCCCAAGCTGGAAGGGTAATGCTGTGAAAGAAAGCAGGGCCAGGCTGGACCAGGCAAGGCCAGCTGTGAGAAGGCCAGGGCCCCAGGCACTCAGGGTTCAGAGGCAGGTCACACAGTACGGCTAAGTTCCAACTGGAGCTGCGCAGCAGCTCAGCAGAAGGGGAGTGCTGAGCAGCCTGGGGACCTTTCCTCACTACAGCAGCTCCTTCCCACTTTCTCTAGAGGATGAAGGATGAGCGCAGTGGTCAGTCCTAGGCTGCCCATACTCATGTCAGACACTAGATGGCGCCTTCATGCAGTTTCGAGGAGGGAACAGCAGAGCCTGAAGGGAAGGGGCAATGGGTGGTACCAAGGGTGGAACCAGGGCTGACACTGGAATCTTGATGGGGCGCTCCCTGGGAAGCCCCTGGCCCCTGCCTTGGCCCCGGTGCCCCCATTCCCCAGGTAGCAGCAGTGGGGCTCCCTTTAATCCCCCACAGTTGGGAAGGAGGCACCCAGGGAATAGAATGGGCATCCAAGGTGGGGGGAGAAGTGTATATAGCGGGCTCTGCAAAGAAGGCACTGAGAGCAGTGGGCTGGTGGGCAGGAGGTCTCTCACTGGCAGAGAGAGGTTGGAGCCTGGAACAAGCCTGCTACCAACATGGCCACATAGTCCAGAAGGGCCAAGGGCCATGCCATGGCCCTACCATCAGAGGTTCTAGCCAGTCCTGGGGCCAGGAGGGGTCCCTGGAGGCACCATGAAGGAAGGCAGATCTTGGGTGGGAGGTGGGGGACTGTCTGGACTTAGCCAGGGGCTGAGAGTCCAGCTGAGGCACAAGCTTTGTGCCTCCCTGGGCCTCTCACTGGGGCACAGATCAGGATGCAATGGAATATGGGGGGCCAGAGAAGGTTCAATGAAGAGGGTTTCAGAAGTAACTGTCCCAAAGAGTCCTGGGACCACAGGACACCCTCTGCCCGGCACTACATGCCTCTTTGGTCTTGGGGAAGAGCCAAGGGGTGAGGGAGCCTGAAGGCCATGTCCTACCCCTTCCCCAACTTCTAGCAGAGCAGTTGCCCACCAAAAAGAGCACTGGTGCCAGGCCAGGCTCCCAGTTCAGAGCGCTCACAGACCCCTAGGCTCCCTCCACTCTCACACCAGGCTCAGGCCCAGGATGAGGGTGGGGGCTGCTGAAGGGACAGGGAAGGGGCGGGGGCCATTCACCTGCCACTGGCCATACAGGCCCATCTCCAGAGAGGGCATGGGGCCCCAGGGGCCCGACAACGCGTGGCCGAGCTGGGACCGCGGCCCGTCGCACCACAGCCCCGCGGCTCAGCCATTGTACTGCTGCTGGTAGCGCAGGTTGAGCTCCCGCAGTTCCCGCTCCCGCACGCGGCGCGACTTGTTGGAGCGTGTAGAGCGGCTGGAACGCGTGGACTGGGCTGATTTGGTGCTCTGGCAGCGTGAGGAAGCACGTTTGAGGAGGTTCTGGGAGATGGAGCGGTGCAGATTCTTCATGGATGAAGAGGCTGCCATGCTCACCACCCATGGGTGCCTCAGGGCCTGCAGCGCAGTCATGCGGGCGCCGGGGTCCACTGTCAGCAGGCGGTCAATGAAGTCCTTGGCCAGATTGGACACACTGGGCCAGGGCTAGAGGCCAAGGACAAGCATTAGAGCAAGAGCACTCAACATGCTCTCCCCATCCTGACGATGCCACCAGCACGGCACTGAGAACCGTCCAGCATTCCCGCACTCTCCCCCTGGAGAAAGGCCCTGCCTGGCTCCTCCCAAGTGCAGTGTTCTGGGCCTCCCCCTCCCACCCAACACCGGCCCACACCACCAAGCAGCGGCTGTTCTAAGGGGTCCACACGACAAATAGGAGAAGGACCTGCTCCCTTCCCCAAGCAGCAAACTTCTAAGTGCCCTGGACTCAAAGCCTGGCTCTGGAAGGTGGCCCTTATCAAGACCCCCCAGCTACCCCAGGATCACTATAACTCAGGGGGATGTAAAGAGGATGACCCAAACTTCCTACCATATCCTGAGCCAGACTTAAGGTCCCAACCCAGGATGGCCATACCAGGCTACGTAGCAGGGAACTTCCTAGTCTTTAAAGAGAGGACCCATCCTCTGTCCGACTGACAAATTGGAGATGGACGACGAATGCATTCCCCACATCAGCCTCCGCCTCTCGGCCATGGGGAGAAAAGGAAATAATTCAAGGCAACTAGATTTCTCTATCTGCTGAGAGGGCAGGGGAACTCTTGGGGGACAGGCGGGACCAGGTGACCTTCCTTCCAGTCTTCATGACCTCTTGGAACCACACGGGGCAGGGGGGGAAGCGGGGCTGGCAGTGCTCTGCACCAGCCTCCTTTTGGTACCTTCTGTCCTCAGGGGGACACTGCACCAAGCCTGCTCTGCTGCACGCCCCCGTGGCTGCCGCATCTCAGCCACACGCCAAGCAGCTGTCTGTCCCAGGCCTCAGTCTGGACAGCTTGTACAGACATTCACCTGGCTGAGTCCTTAGGTTCTCAGGGTAAAGGACACTTACTCAGGCTTTTTCTTAGCCCCCAGAGCTAAGCAATTATTCCAGTGATTGCAAGTTGATTGTTCGTTCCCATTAGACCATGCTAAGCTGGATGAGCCCCCGTGCCCGGTGCCAGGCATACAGAGGCCCTCGAGCCCCTCTGCTGGAGGAGGGCAGACACAGTGCCGTTCTGAGTCCCTGTCTTCTGGGGGCCCTGTGGCACGTGCTCGGATATTCCCAAAGGGGGGGCGGCTAGGACCTTTGCTGAGCCTGCTGCAGAAGGTTTGGCTGGGATGTCACGGGCACCACCACCCTCCGTCCTGCCAAATGAGGTCTGCCTGTTCCACCTAAAGGTGCCCTTCTCCTTGGGGGAACCCCTGAACTCACTCTCCAGGGGGATTCAGGAGTATCTTAGAACCCACATTCGGGGCAGCTGCACACCCCTTCAGCAGATACATTTCACATTGACTACTGCTACCCCCAGTTCAGCTTTTTTTTTTTTTTTTTAAGATTTATTCATTTATTTGACAGAGAGAGAGAGAGACCGAGCACAGGCAGGGGGGGCAGCAGAGGCAGAGAAAGAGGCAGGCTCTCTCCTGAGCAGGGAGCCCAAGGCGGGGCTCGATCCCAGGACCCTGGGATCATGACCTGAGCTGAAGGCAGACGCTCAACTAAGCCACCCAGATGCCCCCCCCGCCCCCAGTTCAGCTTCCCTGACCTCCAATTCTTCCCCAATGCCCTTCCCCACTTATATACAGGGGGTGGAGGGGGCACCAAGGAGAACACTCTTCTGGAGTTCTGAAGAAGGGGTGGGGCTACTTGCGGATGCTACCCTAACCTGCTTTACGGAAGGCAAATCTCAACTTCCACTAAACTGAACTGGTAGAAAATGTCAGACCACACTCCTGAACAGCCACCTGACAGGGTCCTCATCACCAATGGGCCTGCTCCCAGTGACTCCTGGGGAGATAACGGTCCTCAGGAGGAGGGCAGTCAGGGCCTCGGGACACGCAGCCAGGGAAGCCATGAATACCTTGCTGAGAGCAGTGAGGGGGCACAGAGGGGCAGAGGGCTCCATACACAGCCTGGTCCAAGTTTCCCTGCAGGCCTGCACAGCCCGGGGCTCCGGTACTGAGGCTGACATACAGCGTGACTGGACTAGACAGTTGCCACAGCTGGTTTTGGCTCAGAGTTCAAGAAAGCCTCATGGCTTGCTGCTGCCACCTGAACACGAGAGGCCAGCCCGGATAAACCACAGACACTCACTGTAGCCCCTGTCACTCACTTAAAAGAGATGGAAAGAGGCAGGCATAATGGGGCAGATGGACAGAGCAAAATCTGAAAGCTGAGCAGGCTGGGTCATGGGAATACCTGTGCTGCCCTACGAGCTCTTCTGGTCTCCAAGAAAAAGGGAAATCACTGGGAAACACAGTGCAGCTGAGTCCGGCCTCTTGGTGGGCCAGCCCAAAGACAGAACAGGCAGCCCAGGGGAGCCAAACAGAGCTGGCACATGGGTTCTGCCCCTGTCCCCTGGTCCAGCCAAGACAGAAGAGGGGCAACTCCTCTGCCGACAACAGAATAAACAATGGCGAAGCTGGACTCACAAGCCAGGAACCTAAAAATGGATGGATCAGAGGCACCCCCACTTCACATCCACACCCAGTCAAACAAAGGCCCCCTGCAGCTCCAGACTAGTCCAGTGCGGTCTTCGGTGGGCCTCTCACCAGACCTATCCTGGGAGCTTAAGCACTTCCATCTCCAGAGTGGCACAGGCTCACACCAGGCATCGACCCCTGCTGCTCACCGAGCGGCCAGCCTGTTAGTGACAAAGTGAGCCAGACTGATCTGCACCTCCTGCTCCCCAAGACGTCTGCCTCTCCAATTACTGTGTACACACAGCTGTGTGCAGAATGCTGACGAACTCATTTGTCTGAGGGCCAGCCCTGCGCTCTCCTCGTCTTTGAAGAGCTGTGGACAGCTGGGCCAGGTGGGACCCCCAAGCCAATGTGACTTGAGCCATCCTGACCTGAGAATCAGGCCGTGCCAATGGCACCCAGCCTAACCCCCACACACTGAGGAACTAGCAGCAGGAAGGCAGGCGAGCCAAACACAGGAAAGTGGTCCTCAACCCAGCCCACTGACAGCGAGACAGGGGCTCGGAATGCTCATCAGAACGGTGGCCCCTGGGAGCCCTGCCAAGTCCTCGAACAGCACTCAGCACGGAAATGCAAGGCTTTCCACACTCATCCAAGGCCATGCTTCTGGCCAAGTCCAATTTAGTACCTCCTTAGAAAGTATTCAACACCCGCAGACCAACCCAACATGCTTGGGCCTCTGGAGCCCCATGAGTATGTCTGTCAGCCTATGACTGACTGGCTGGGTAGCATTCTGGGCATGAGAAAAAGAATAATGATCAAGAGTCATGCCTTTCAGTTTCCACAGCTCTAGCTTCTGGCTCTGGGTAAAGAACAGAACTCTCACCTCAGTCAACTTGGAGCCAAGTCAGGGACACATGTGAGGCTCAGGTGGCTGACAGAAGGGACAGGCGCCAGGTACCACCTGACCAGTCTCCCAGAGGCTTCTACCTGTTTCCAGGCTGACCCGGAGCACAGGCATGGAAGGGAATGTTAAATGTCTGTCTGCCTTGCCTCCAGACTCAGGTTTCCCTCTGCTGTGGGATCACAGGGCAACTTCAATACCCAAGGTGAGAGCCTACACCCTCCGTTCCATGAGCCTCTTCTGAGCTGTGTGGGTGAAGGGCTGGGCCCCATCCTGAGAGGACAAGGAGAGGCTGTGGGAGGAGGGACATCACTTCCTGACCATCAAGCTGGCTCTCATTTTCCCTAGGCTGTAGCCCCCAGAATCCTTATCCCTTTGTAGTTAGGGTACCTTTTTTTTTTTTTTTTTAAACTAAGCTCTAGGCCCAATGTGGGGCCCAACATGGGGCTTGAACTCATGACACTGAGATCAAGAGTTTTGTGTTCTACTGACTGAGCCAGCCAGGCGCCCCTAGGGTACCTACTCTGGATGTTAGAACAGCAGAGAAGAAGCCGAAAGAGGGTTGGGAACTCTCCCAGAGCACTTCCTTACCAACTTCACCCTCCTCATTCCCTGCTTCTCAGGGACCAGTCACTCCTCAGCGGCAGAAACCAACCCTCCCTTCAAAGTGAGGCACCAAATCAGAAAGGGCTTTCCACTCTGGCTCAGAGGATGCATTTCCCTACTTCCCGGCCCCCTTTACTTGCCCTTGCTCTAATGTTACAAGGGCCTGGAAAGAATACTGCCCGAGTCTCTACCAGAAGTCTTGCCTTGAGCCCAGGGGCTAAGGGAACAAAGGATGGAGCCAGCTCTCTGGCCTAGGCTGCCGAGAGAGGAGGAAGCTGCTTCTTTCCAGCAGCAAACCCAGCTCATAGGACTTGCCCTAGACTCCCTCTGGCAGGCAGGCCTGGCCATTCTCAAGTGAGGAGAAAGGCCCGGTTTTTCTTCTGGATGACATCTGGGTGACAAATTAAAGCATCAGGCTGCAAGCCCAGAGACTTGCATTCTAGGTCTATCTTCTCTGTGTAACCTTAGAGAAGACAAGCCTCCTCACTTTTATTTTTTTAAAAGATTTTATTTATTTGACAGAGAGAGGGAGAAGCAGGCTCCCTGCTGAGCAAGGAGCCTGATGTGGGACTCGATACCAGGACCCTGGGATCATGACCCGGGCCAAAGGCAGCGGCTTAACTGACTGAGCCACCCAGGTGTTCCAAGCCTCCTCACTTTTAATATGAAAGAGCCAAATACAATGGATCCTAAGCGTCTTCCAGTTGCCAAAGTCCTTGATTCTAAGAAGATGGTTTCCTAGCTTTCTTCCTCACTTGGCTGCGCGCAAGGAACAAAAGCATAGCATTTAACATTTAAGTGGCCTGGACCTCTTGACCTCTATGGGTTCTTTTCTAGCCCATGAACTCTGGGGAAGGTTCTCTGGCAGAGAAGTTAGCCCCACCAAAGAGGTGCTAGGGGAAGGAAGGGAGGAAAGTAGCCTGGGCTTTGCTCCCATGACTCAGTCTTCCCTCAGCTTTGTCTCAAGATGTATTTTCAGACCCAGCATTCCCACCCTCAATGGCCTCCTTCCTATACTTACGTGGGCCTGAATGAGAGCAGAGAAAAGAGCATGCTTCTGGGAAATGGAGCTTAGGGTTTACTCAGGAGAGCAGAACTGTCAGTATGATAAGAACAGCACACTCTAGTGTGGCCCATGAGGCAAAGGGTTTTAAAAAATTCAGCAGAGCTGGACACCGTGTGGTAGTGGAGCCAGCAAACCCCTCCTCTGGTCAAGACACTCACCATCCTGGTGCCTGGGCTTTCAGACCAGACAGAATCCATCACCCTGGCAGGGGATGGGTAGGGGCTGAGCGGCAGGAAAGAGGACCTAAGGGGAGAGAGCCTGAAGGGAGAAAAAGAAGGAAGATAATAGAGTTTTTAAAAGAGGCAGAGAAGGAAGATAAAAATAAAACAAGAAAAGGCGTGACAACTTGAAGGTTAGTAAAGCTGTGTTCTGAAACTTGAGATGAGTAATAAAATGAACTCCTGCGCCCCCACCTGTCCCTGCCCAGAGTCCACAAAGTGAAGGACAGGGACAGGAGGGAGACAGGGCACAACTCAAGAGTCAGGAAGGATGCTGTGTGCTCGCTTTGGAATCAGGGGGATGTTGGCAACGCTGTCTTGGACCAGCCCTGGGTGGCTCTGGATTTCAGAGCCCGCTGCAGAGTGGTCTCTTTTATCTCTACTCACAGATTCTGCTGAGGCCAAGCTAGTTCTTAAAAAAAAAAAAAAACCCAAAAACCAAAAAACTTTCTCCCATTCTAACTTCTGAGACAGTCTGGAGCCCTGGTGGCTATAATTAGCACGTCATCCCCACGGACACCTGTGTCCCTGAACCCTGGCTACATAGGACTGGGCGCAGGGTAGCTACTGGGTCAACATGGGATGGCAGGATGAGTGAAGAGATGAAGGAGACTTCTGCAACAAGCCGGCCAGGCCACACTGGAGCAAAGCTCAGGTCTGGGCACCACACCTGCACCGGGAGACAGACAGACAGGCCAGGCAGGCATGCTCAAGAAGGGGGACCGTGTGCAATGGGAGAACTGACCGAGGAAGGAGAGTCTGGGGAGGCAGGGCCGGTGGGGACTGGTCAGATCAGGTCCCCCTTAACCATCCCATCCACCTGCGAGTACGTTTCCACCTCAGTGGGGGCAGGACGGGAGGAGTGTGGGAGGCCGTCAGCGGATTTAAGAAGGTCAGACCGTGGGAGAGATAACAGCCATGGCAGCTCCCACAGGAACTCGAGAGCCTAGAAGTGACAGGGTGTGTGAGTGGGCAGAGCTACCCAGGGGGAGACAGACAATGAGAAGAGCAGGAGAGGGAGGGCACGGTGAGCACACCAGGCACTGCTGTGAACACAACGCAGGATCCAGCCCTTTGCTGGAGAGGCCTCGGCACGGCCGGGGGTGGGAGACAGCAGTGATGAAAGAGGCTCCGACCCTGGGTTAATGAGAAGCTGGAGATGGTCAGGGCAAGGCTTTCTGGTAGGAACGGCTGAGTACGGCCATGTGGGGACATGGGCATCTGTTTCTGCCACCACAGAAGAGTACTGCGCTCTGGGGACTGGGTAACCAGGGCAGCAGTGGCAGAAGGAAGCCTAGAGGACAGGGCTCCAGGGAGCTGAGTGGCAGAGCAGAGGTGGCACAGGAGAGGGATGCTGCCCTTCTCCACGCAGAGCCTGCCTCCGGCCCCCACCAGGAGGAAGTCACCCCTGCCTTCCTTCAGTGACCAGTGAGGGTCCACCACCCATGCCCAGTGGACCAAATCATGCCACCTCCCAGGGACCAGTCAGAGATCTGGCCTGCCATCGTCTGCTCCTACAGTGAAGGATGGAGACTTCTCTGTTGAATACCTACTGGGTACTAGGAGCTTTGGTGAAGTAGGGATGGCCCTTCCAGAGGGATCCCTCCTGGACAAGTATGGGAGCATCTGCTTGTCCTCGTGGGATCCTGGCACCAAGCCAGTGCCATCACCCAGCACCTGATGCCCAACAGCCACCGGCAGAGATGCAAGGAGGAAGGGCTTAGGGATACGGCACAGGAAAGAATTCTGAATCAATTTAGAATCAATCAGCTTTTGAGACAGACACGGGAATCCATCCACTTACTCTGGGAGCAGAAGGCAGCAAGAGAAGAGTGATGAGCTGATGGTCCATCACAGCCCCCATCCACACTAGAGGTGGGGGAATGTGAGGCAGTTCAAGGCACCCAGCAGAATCCGAGCACGAGCCTGGAAACATGCCACCTGCCTCCCCTGCATTCCATCTGCAGCCTGCACGCCATGTCCAGTCTCCAGCTCTCCCACATCCCTGGGGAAGTCCTCCCCAAGGCTCTGAGTCAAGGTCCGATCCCTACTCAGCTGGCTGCTCCCTACCAGTGCACATGAACCAGGCTGCTGGCCACACCCTCACAGGTGCTGACCCCCTTCACCTAGAGAGCAACAGGGCACGGTACATCCTCTGCACCTTCTTTTACCTTCAACATCCCAGGGCAGAATGACAAGTGTGAGGGTCACTTTAAGTGGGGAAGGAAATGTCAACTCTGGCTCTGGGCACTCATCCTACGGCAGGGCTATCAGAACTACAAGAGGGTCCAATTCCCAGCCCCTGAGCGCTCGACCCTTGGCGCCAAGTGGATGGGTGGTCAGGCTGCAGCCCAGAGGCCCACCCCTGGAAAGCCACCTCCCACCAACACGATCCCCCAGGTGGTGGCAGACTGGCCCTGCAGGTGGCCTTCCTCTCCCACCCAGATTCTGTCCCTTGCCTGGCAGCACTCACTCTCCTGAGCAAGACACCGTGAGAACCTGTGTCCAAGCCCACCCATTCCTGGCGCAGTGGCCCGCGCCTGCCCACAGCTCGGGAGACTGCCCCAGCAGAGGGCAACGATTAAAGGCTGTTAAACGCGGCAGGCAGCAAAGCTGCTGATGGCACCACTCTGCCACCAATCCCACAAGAGCCTCCTCATCCGTCCTGCCTCTGGGAATAGAACTCTTGACAAAAGCAATGACATCAGGCCGACAACGTCACATTTAACGGGCAGTTAACCACAGAATCTCCCAGTCAGTGGGACTATGACAGGCCTCTAGTACGGGTCTTACAGATGATGACTCACCTTTGGTGTCACTCCTTCAGAAAAAGCTGCTCCAGCCCTCCTAGAATCTCTCATGACAAGAAGCTCCCTCACTCAAGGTGGCTCCTTGTGTCTTCTGACTGCTCTCCCACTCACACAGGCCTTCCTCACATCTGACCAACAAGCGTCTCCCCATCACGTCCAACACGACTCTGGCTTGGCCCTCTCTGCTCCGGCACCTCTGGTCACCAGGGAAAATGAAGATTTCTCTTCTCAAAATCATCTGTCACAGCCTTTTCCTTCCCAGCACTCCCTCCTCTTCCAAGATTCCAAAGCTGCTCCTAAGCAGGTCTGGCCAGCAGACCACTAACCACCTCTCCAGCAGGCTCTCCTCTTCTTCCTGGAGCCCAGCCCCCAGAAGAGAACACTCCCAGCCAGCAGGGCCACACCCGTCTCCCTGCCAGCCAGCCCCTTCCACATCCTTTCCCAGGGCAGCACCAACAACCACGGGTGCTTCCCTCAGGAGAAGCCAGGAGAAAGTACTGGGAACATATGCATTGATACACAAGCTGTCCTCAAGGACCTAACAGGCCTGAGAGGAGAGATGTCCACAGACAGCAGCCCAAGAAAGTGCTGAAGCAAAGACTCCAGCAACATGCTAAGGCATGTATGTCAGGGAACACAGACTGTGGGGATGGAGAGGCAAGAATTCTGACACCAAGATGGCCTAGATTCAAATCCCAAGGCCTGTCACACTCTAGCTGTGAAACCATGGACAGGTTACTTAACCTCACGAGCCTCAGTTTCCTCATCTGTAAAATGGGGGCGTTACACCCACCCGGCGGCACTGTTGTGGAGATTAAACATGTTGGATATAGAACCCTTAGCCCTGTGTCCAGTACTACGCATCACCACTATTCCTAATGGAAGCCATCTTTGAATTGAACCTTTCAGAGCTGGCCAAATTTCTAAGGCCGACACTGGGAGCAGAGTGAAAAGCCTGAGCAATAGCTTAGTATGGGGAGTGAACGGAGCAAACATCTCCGGCCTGTGGTGTGTAGGAAATGGGGCAGAGAGCGGGGCCGGGCTATGGGCTGGGGCATCTAGAGTCAGGACTGTGGGGCTGGAGTACTTGGAGTACTTCCCTCCACCACTGGGCCCCACCTAGGGATGTCAAGGCAGGAGCCTACACACCCTCTGGACCAGAGGGCAGTCTCTCCCATGAGTCCTCTCTCACTCTGCCCTTGGAAGCTGAAGCTTCTGCAGAGCTGCAGCACGACTCTGTCCCCATACCTCTCCCTAAACAACATGTGCAGCCCACTCTCAGGAATCTCTGCTCTGCCTCAAACACCCCCAGGATGCCAGGTTCCTCCACCCCCGACTCGGATTACTCCAACAGCAGCCCCCCTCCCCCGTCGGTCTTCGTCCTGTGCGTCTCCCACAACACGTTCTGCTGCATTCCCCCATCACTATCAAGACCCCAGAGGGCTCGCTCCCACCGTACTGTTTCCAATCCCCAAAGAGCCTCTGGCACTACAGAGCGAACAACAAACACCAACAGCAAACGCCAGGCCTGGCCCAGCCTCATCAACCTGGGCTCCATTACTGCCCCTCTTCTGAGGACAGTCAGCAATGTCCCTTTCTCTGAGCTTCCTCCTTCTCAAGGCCCACCTCCTGTAGAAAGCCCTCTATTCAAGTCCACAGAAACCACTGAGCCTGACAGGAAACTACACAGACATAGGCCTCGGGCAACAAGCCCATTGGATGGGGCCTGGTATACATAAGGTACCACTATGAGCGCGTCAGGGGGGGCAGGAAAAGTGCCCCTAGAAAGACACTAACTGCCATGGGACTTACTGTCAGGTGAGCAATGCGCACCTCCAAACCTTCCTGAGCTCTAAGTGGGTGGTCCTTCATTTGCAGAAGTCAGATCAAAGCGTCCCCCTTTAACATGACATGCTCTCACAGGTTTTCTGGCAGGGCCTTCTCACTTGGATGGCCTTCAGAAGGGCAAATGACCATCACCCAGTAGAAGACAGATGGGACAGATGGCTGGACTGAGGGTGGGGGCAGGGCCCAGCCCTAAGAAGGGACACCAGCCCCGCCACCTGACCTGAGCCCCACAGCTCATGTCGCAGACTGCCCAGACCCCGTGGCTGGAGGTGAGGCCTGCACTGGCAGGTGCTGCCAACAAGGGTTTGTTCTGTGGCCATTTCCTACTCCTAGTCCTTTCTCCCCAGGCAATCTCAAGCTTCACGGGGGATGGAGAACAAGCCTTCGTGTCTCTGCATCTTCCCCAGGTGCATTAATGAGTAACCAATGGTCAGTAGAACAGAAAGACAGATGCTTGGTCACCACCTCAGAGAGCATGATCTAATGATGAGGCCTCCTCACCCAAGAAATACCCCAGACAAATCCCCCCCAAACCATAGCTCTCTGCAGATGGTGGTAGAACCTGTTGTTGGAGTCAGCCACGCTCTTGGTAAGGGACAGATGCCAACAGGGCTGGCCAGGAATTTGACTCTGGAACTGGGAACTCATGCTTTCAGCTTCAGATAAATGGGGCAGGGGGCGAGGCTGGGCAGTGCCCCCCATAACACTGGGAGCCTCAGACTGTGTTTCCAGCAGAGCAGGAAACAGAGTCTCAGGATCCAGTCTAGTGGCCACGGGAGGAGCAGGAAGCCTGAGTCCATTCCTCACCCTATTCGTTTGTCATTCTCCAAGCCACAGATAATCAATAGCCAGTTAGCAAGACTGCAAGCTCCAATTAGATAAACTGCTTGATCCACAATTGCCAGAATCAGGAACTCTTGGGCAAACCCACCGACTTTCAGAAAGAGTCTTCCCTCTGGTAGCATCTCTTGGGAAACCTCCCTCTCTCCTGTAGCTGAGCTCGCTACTCCCTCTGCCAGCCAGGCCCCAACAGCCTGGCACCACACAGAGCTCCCAGCACACAGCAGGCCAGGCGGGGCCTTGGCACAACACCACCTCTGGGAGGTGGAGGCTGGGTCTTCTGACCTGTGACGAAAGCTGGTCCAGAGCGTGAGGGGGGTGCCCTCTGTGACTACGCCGTTGTAGCCTGGGCTTCCCAGCCAGTTAGCATTTGTTTTGTTGAATCCATTTGGAGCACAGAAGACAAGAGAAGCTTTAGGGGAGAGCTAGACAAAGTCCCAGTTTCTCCTTGGCCTATGGCCAGCACAGAGCTGGCCTAACGATAAAGGCTTCCCTCCCTTCCTCATACCACTCTAACACGTGACCTGGAGATCCCCCTAAGGAATGCCAGCCCCTGTCCTCACAGGAAGTCCTTGACTGACCCCACGACCACGTCTGGAAGCTAATGAGTTTGATGGAGCACAGGACCTCAAGCACTGAGCACTGAAGACAAAGTGGCAAGAGGCTTTGAGGGGTAACTCCTGCAGGAAATGCTGCTCTGGGCCAGGTGGCTGGAGCCAGAGAAGGCCCAGTCCAAAATCCCTGGAAGGAAAGCTGGGTTTCAGAAGGGGGCTGGTTCCTCCCCGCCATGCAGGTTGTTCAGGCAGGCCCAAGCCTGAGGGGAACACTGTGGGGCACATTCTGCAGGGGGCACTTGGGGAGGGGCCCTCGCTGCCCCACCAGAATCCTGCTGTCCTGCAAAGCTTACTTCACCTCCCAGTTAAGCCATCACACATCCTGTTATTCACCAGCCTCCCAAGTCCACCATCATGCTTACAGCACCTGCTGTTGCCTACGGTCAGCCTCATCTCCCCGCCCATTCAGCATCCTGCCTGAGGACCAACCAGGTCTTTCTTTTTGTGCATCTTCCTTCAGCTCCCAGAAGTGCTGAAACCCAACAGATTTTTTCAGGTATCAGGACAATCAGTGGATCCAAAGACACAAACTGATGGCCTGCTGGTTGGATCTGGCCTGCAGGTAAGTATTTGTTGGCACAAATGGAATTCCAACATCTTAAGATCAAATTTTCTGGCTTCTCTTAAAAGAACTGGAATGTGTGGGTGCAGAGAATCCTCTGGGCTGGGTGGCAAAACTGGGCAGAGGACCAGCAGCAGATCCTTTCGACGGGACATGGTCACTCTAGCTTGTCCCAGTCCCCGTGGAGCAGCTACTGCGGCCACCCTGGCCCATGTGCTCCAGCCCACCTCGGAGCTCACCTGCAGCTGCGGGGGCCCCGTGCATGCGGACAGTCCCCCGGGTGCCAGTGCTCGCATCTCCCTGCTTCTTTGCCTGAAGACTCCAGCACCGGCTGACATCAGGACAGCCCGGAAGTGCCAGGGATTTAATGCCCCTCCCCCCAAAGAAATTCTCAACTCTTACAGGAGTCAGTGGATTAAAACCCACTCACCTTCTTGTCCCTCAGTGGTACAGTTCTGAGGCATGTTCCACGTGATTATTCACAGGGTCCCCAGTGGGAGTTCCAGCGGCCCACAGCGGCAGTCCACTCCTTCATAGGCCTTTATTGGCTTCCTCCCTTTCTGCCTCACTTTCCTGCACTTCACCTGTGCTTACTGGACTCCTATCCCAATTACATCTGCTCCCAAGTCTCAGGGCACATTTTTGGGGAAACCCAAACTAAGAGACCCTATTAGTCTCACTTCATCATTTTTTACATTACCTGCCTGACCCCATGAACATGGCCCTCAGAGCACATCCCCCTGATCAAGCGCGGCCGGGGGCCTCCCACCATCCCTGGGGCAGGGCAGACTCACCTCCCCCGAGTAACTGTACTTGCCCCTGAGGATTTGCCGGTACAGCCTGGTGCGGTTGTCGTCCTCAAAGGGCATGGTGCCACTGAGCAGGATGTAGGCAATGACACCCAGTGCCCACATGTCAACGGAATTGGTGTAGGGCTTGCGGACTAGGACCTCAGGGGCGATGTACTCGGGTGTGCCGCAAGTGGTCTTCATCAGGCAGTCGTCGCCCTTCTTGCGGGCACTGGCCAGGCCGAAGTCAGTGATGATGATCTTGGAGTCAGTGCCGGGGTGGTAGTAGAGCAGATTCTCAGGCTTGAGGTCTCGATGTGTGATGCCCAGTGCGTGCAGGTATCGGACACCATCCAGCACCATCTGCAGCACCCGCGTGGCATCACGTTCCGTGAAAGAACCCTTGGCGATGATGCGGTCAAAGAGCTCTCCCCCGGTGGCCAGCTCCATCACCATGTACACGCGCTCCTGCGTCTCAAACACCTCCACCAGCTGGATGATGTTGGCGTGACGCACCCGGCGCAGCACACGCAGCTCTGACTCACATACCTCCCGCCCTTCCCGGTACTTGGTCTCAATCATCTTGATGGCATAGGGCTGTCGGGTTGCCCGGTGTTCCACACGGACCACTCGGCTGAAGCTGCCTCGGCCAATGAGGGCTTTGATGTCGTACTTGGCCGTCACACGTGGGTCAAACTTAGCCCTGTACTTAGCCACCCTGGCCCTGCGTGGTGGTTCTGAGGGAGGTTCTGTGTGGCTGCTAACGGGGGCACCAGGGCAGGGGTCTGCACCCTGACTGGCTGCTGGGAACCCGGCTTTGAGAGCACCAACACTGTCCACCTCTGTGATGAAGTGCTTGTACACATCCTTCTTAGTGCCACTGAAGGGCTCCACCTTCTTGACGAGATCCAGCTGGACGTCCTTTGGCGGCTCCGGAAGGACCTTGCTTGTCCCACAGCCCATCACGGACACGGGGGCATCCTCTCTAGCGAGGCTGGCAGGACCTGCTCTGCAGGCAGTGCCCCGTCTACACCTACGCACACAGAAGAAAGGGCAAGTCAGCACGGCCAGGGATACCTCTGAAAGGACACCAGCCATCCTCCTCATCCCCTCCCCCTTGCCCCACAATAAACGTAGCCTGAAGACCTGACTCTAAGATGGTTCCCTGGAAGGGAGGATGGCGCTGCCCCGAGTGCTCGATGAAGGGTCCAGATGAAAGGCTGGGTCTGAGCTCCCTGGTCTTTTTTTAAGACTTTATTCATTTATGGGGCGCCTGGGTGGCTCAGTCGTTAAGCGTCTGCCTTCGGCTCAGGTCATGATCCCGGGGTCCTGGGATCGAGCCCCGCATCGGGCTCCCTGTTCCGCGGGAAGCCTGCTTCTCCCTCTCCCACTCCCCCTGCTTGTATTCCCTCTCTCGCTGTGTCTCTCTCTGTCAAATAAATAAATAAAATCTTTAAAAAAAAAAAAGACTTTATTCATTTATTTGTCAGAGAGAGAGAGAGAGAGCAAGTACACAAGCAGGGGGAGCTGCAGGCAGAGGGAGAAGCAGGCTCCTTGATGCGATGCGATGCGGGGCCTCGACCCCAGGACCCCGGGATCATGACCTGAGCCCAAGGCAGATGCTTAACCGACTGAGCCACCCAGGCGTCCTTGAGCTCCACGGTCTTGACTTACATCTCCCTGGATCTGATTCTCATGCTGCTCTCCAACCCCAAGCGAGGAGCAGGAACATGCACCAGGCTCAGCTGTCACTGCCCCCACCTTCCTCCCTACCCTGCCTGGGTCCCTTATCCTAGCTGAAGTTCAATGTTTTTTTAAATGTTAAAATCATTCCTCTTATTACTCTGACTCATCTTTTCTGACACAGCGGTGTAGAATGTTGGAGGCCTGCTCACCAACACTATCACCCACCAGAAAGCCACTTCTCCAAGGTGCCCCTCATGGAATCTTTCCTGGCCCTCTGGGTCTCCTACACCTGCTGCCAACACTACCATCCCTGCCCTGTTTTCTGCCCTAACCTTACTCTTTCCTAGACGGTTCCCGTTACTTTGCTCATGCACCATCTTCATCTGGCAGTTCAACACCCTGTTCCAGGGCCTTCTACTTCCCAGTTCACCACACGGATGGCCTAAATGCCACACGATCCCAGGTCAGGCTAAATCAACCCCAGTAAACTTAGGACCACAAACCTTAGTACACTGCTAACAGGCGGCTACCAAATTAGCCTGGGCATTCAAGAGACAAAGGGGACCTTGAGCTCCGAAAGGACACTAACAGTTTCATCTTGATGTGACTCAGCCTGTGGATCAGGGTACTCTGCTTCCTTGGAATAAGGATCCAAGAACTTCTCCATTTGCTTCCCAGAGATGTTCCAACCATTAAAACCCTATAGCTGCTGCGGCCTTTATAAGGTGAAGTGCCGAAGTACTGCTTTCCAGAAGTCACTTCTACCCTGGCTGTCCTCTAAGTCTTTCTGAGAGGCCCATTGGTGAAAGGAGAGAGCTGAGAATTTTCTATTGATTATGACATACAGAATTAGGGGTAAAATTATCAATTCAGATCAAACATTTATTAAACGTTGTAAAGAGAAAAAACCAGCTTTTTTCCTTCCTGTGTAAGGAGATAAAGTTCTTCCATACTGTGTATTCCTTCACTCTATGTCTCTCCTTTACCTTCACAGAGAGCACTTTACTTTTTTTTTTTTAAAGATTTTATTTTTGGGGGCACCTGGGTGGCTCAGTTGGTTAAGCAACTGCCTTCGGCTCAGGTCATGATCCTGGAGTCCCTGGATCGAGTCCCGCATCGGGCTCCCTGCTCGGCAGGGAATCTGCTTCTCCCTCTGACCCTCCCCCCTCTCATGTGCTCTCTCTCTCTCATTCTCTCTCTCAAATAAATAAATAAATAAAATCTTAAAAAAAAAAAAAAGTGGGCGCCTGGGTGGCTCAGTTGGTTAAGCGACTGCCTTCGGCTCAGGTCATGATCCTGGAGTCCCAGGATCGAGTCCCGCATCAGGCTCCCTGCTCAGCAGGGAGTCTGCTTCTCCCTCTGACCCTCCCCCCTCTCATGCTCTCTCTCTATCTCATTCTCTCTCTCAAATAAATAAATAAAATCTTTAAAAAATAAAATAAATAAAATAAAAAATAAAAAAAAAAAAGATTTTATTTTTTTAAAGTAATCTCTATACCTAACGCAGGGCTCAAACTCACAACCCCAAGATCAAGAGTCACACGCTCCACCGACTGAAGCCAGCCAGGCGCCTCTAGAACACTTCACTTCTGACACCTCTGGTCATGTGTGGTGAGTTCCCACATCAAGCAATTCTGTAACGCCAGCCGATGTCCTACAATTTAACTCAGTTCTGACACTGTCTACCCAAAGATCTCGTCAGATACCACAGGTTAAGGGCTCAGTCCCCTAAGACTGCTCCCTCCCTCACACACACTTCAGCACAGGTCACAAGCCTGGGTTATCACCTGTGCTTCTGACCAACTGGCCATAGATCGGGGTCCCAAAAGCCCCCTCCTTGAGCTCAATTAATTTGCTAGAGAGACTCCCAGAACTCAGGGAAACACTTACTTACATTTACCAGTTTATTAAAAGATATAGGTGAACATCCAGATGGAAGAGACGCACAGGGTGGGCCAGGCATGTGGGAAGGGGCACGGAGCTCCCATGCCCTCTCTGGGTGCCCCACTCTCCCAGCACTTCCATGTGTTCACCAACCCAGATGCTCCCCGAACACCCTACTATTGGGATTTTATGGAGACTTCATCACACAGGCATGATCCATCATTAACTCCATTTTCGACCCTAATCCCTTCTCAACAGAATGGGAGGCAGGGCTGAAAATTCCAAGCTTCTAATCACGGCTTGAGTCTTTCTGGTGACCAGTTCCCATCTAGGAGTCACCTGGGAGCCCACTCAGAGTCACCTTATTAGAACAAAAGACACTCCTATCACCCAAGAAATTGCAAGGGTTTCAGGAGCCTGTATCAGGAACTGGGGTCAAAGGCCAAATATCAGAACAAGAGATGCTCCTGGTGTTCTTAGCACTTAGGACATTACAAGGGTTTCAGGAACCCTGTGCCAGGAACTGCGGGCAGAGTTCCATATATATTTTAGTTTATCTCACAAAATATCTACTAGGTGCTAGGGATAGGGGAATGAATAAGACATGGTCCAATGTAAATTATACTTTAACACACACACACAGACACATAAGTAAAACACGGTCACCAAAGTCACAGTGTAAATTAAGAAAAAACCATAAAAACAGATCATTTCAATATAGAATGGTGTTAGGCTTGAGAAACAATAGATACATGTAGAATGACACAGGGGTTAGGGAAAGCTTCCTGGAGGTGACCCCCACACTGAATTTAAAGTAAGAATGAGTCAGGTGAGGAAAGGTGGGAATGGTGTTTCAGGCAGAGAGCAAAACACACTCAAAGATTCAGAGGTCCATGGTGAAACCCCAGGCCTGGGAACAGGCAGTTTGGTGGTATGAAGACAGGACTAGGGGCAGGGTGGGTTGAAGTTCTGGAAGCAGCAGGAACAGGTTAGGGTGAGGAATGAGGACCTTCCAGGGAGGTGACTGGAGCTACCAAAGGGTTGACAAAGAGGCAATTGATCTGTACTTAGAAAGAAGAGTGAGGCAGAACTGGAGGAAGGTTAAAGTAGGTTTAAAGGGCCGATGAGGAGGGTGGTGGCCCAGACAGCAGGGTGGAATGGAGAGATGTCATCAGGAAAACAGACAAGGACTGAAAGCGAGACATAAAGAGTGAAAGGAAGGAGAGAGGGTGGCACTCTAGTCCCTTGCTTGGGCTCCTGGGCAGAAGGGTCAGCCATGTAGCAGGAGGGACAGATTCGGGAAGCCAAGTGGGAAGAGATCAGTTTTGGGTGTGTTGCAGGGCACGTGCAACATCCAGATGACATTAAAGTCAAATCTGACATTGAAAAGAGTCAGTGACAGAGATTCCATGGCTGACCAAGGGTGGTGCTTGGGGCGAAGGGGGCTACATCTAAAACCCCCACCCCCAACCACTGGAGAAGCCAGCAAATGATCCCATCAAAGGCAGCAGAGGGAGACTCAGGCAGGTTTTGCTATGGCAACTTGGAGGTCACAGAGAACCCACAGAGTCCACCAGATTCCAGCGAGTTGAGGGCCTGATTCTAAGGTAGTGATACTGACCAATGTGGTAACTCTTTCAAGGAACAAGCTCATCACTGAAACAGACCCGAGACCTCAAGGAGATAAAAAGGAGGAATCCGGAGACCACAGATTAAGGGCTCAGATTTTAATCAGTATGTCCATATGACGCTCAGCAGAATAAGGTATCTTTCCTCACATGAGGAGGAATGATTCCTCCACCAACACAAGGCGCTTCCATATTTGCTGCAGTTCTCTCCCAAATGCCCAGCGATCCCACACAGTAGCTTAGGAAATTGTGTTTAAACAAAGGCATTTAGAAACAAGGTTCCTTTCCACAGAGGCTACAGATTAGAACTGTGAACTAGAATTCTGCAGACTCATCTCTTCTTTTGGGGAAAAACAAGACTCTCAGTCCTGTATAGGGCTGCAGCTCAGGAAAACGACAGTTCCTGGGCCAGGATTCCTGAGGCAGAACACAGGTTCCTGATCGCACTGGTGAGCAACGTCTACCACCATCCAGAGAGAAGACAAACGGCACAGGTGACCCAGCACAGCCACTCAGATGTCTTCTCCCTGGTGAGGCGGCATCGCCCTAGAGCCACAAAATAAATAATTGTTTCCAGGCATGTGCACTGGGTCTTTTTGTTTAAATGTGCACATCTAGTCTGGTCCTGATGAGAGAAACTAAGGTTTACAAAAGAAAAGGCCTGACTTCTCACTTTAAACAAACAAAGCCTGCATAGGGATCTCAAGTCAGCAGTAAGAGAGTCAAGGATCATCCCTCTCTGACCTTCCTACTTCCTCCCTGGGACACAGTTTCTCCCACATTTGTTCCAATTAGAAACTCTTCCGAGATAAGCTCATGCTGGTACTCCACCTTCCCAACTCCAGAGGAAGAGTGGAGGAGAGAGGCTCCTAGCTCTGGGAAGGGGCAGCAGCCGACAGCCCCCAGGTTGCTCCAGCCCCACAGCTGCTCCACATGTCAATCACATCTGTTAAATCCCCGTTGCTCAGAGGTCAGGTGAAAAGGCAGACACGGGGACAGGGAAGGAGTCTGACAAAACTTCTGGGAATAAGAACATTTTCCTGCCCCCCACCCCGCTCTCCTCTGTCTGCCCCTAGCACAGTGACCAGGGTGTGAGAAAAGACTCAGGAGGTCACACTATGCCAGCTATCACAAGGCACCATTCTCTTTCACGACACCCATCCTAACACATCTTGCAGAAAGAACTGAAGAACTCTCTGGAGTTGGCCTCCACACTCTCAACTCCCAGCCTGATCCCAAGCACTCCTCGAGGAGTGCAGGCATGTTAGAGCGTGGTAGTGGGCATAAGCATCGGCACTGCTGTCCTCACTACAGAATGACAGGCCAAAAAAAGTAGAAACTTGTCTACAGCCACCTTAGATAGTGACAGCCAAGCATGGACCCAAATCTCCCAGTCCTCCATTCAGAGCTCCTTCCATCACAAGGGAGATTCCGGAAGTGCCTGGTGTTCAGCAGAGCTCTGCCTCATCGGATCAAGGCCTCTATCCTTCCTCCTAACACTCAGCTGATGAATCAACAAACCTTTACTGAGGACCTTTTCTGAAGGGCCTGTGTTATGAAACCTCCATTCCAAGTGCAGTCGGGGTCACGCTGCTCACTGCTGTACTCTAGATTGCCTTAGAACATGAGAGTTCTCAGCCCCTTGAAGAAAGAGGCCACTTCTCAGGTTTCTCGAACTCTCTGGCACCCAGCAAAGTGTGGGCATTCATGTTTGTTAACAATAAATGAAAGGTGGTCTGGCTCTTGGATTTCTATTTGCTGCAAGGCAACAGTCTCAGAACCTCAGAAATGTTCAAGTGGCAAGAAGAGGCCAGATTGGTAACTAAACCAGAGCCGTGCTCTTTCGGTGCCCGTGTAAATGTCCTTGATAACAAAGGAAGCTAGAGCTCTCAGGTCTGTTTGTCGTACAGAATGTTAATTGAACTCCAAAGCAAGTTAGTCCACAAGCTTCCAGACTTGACCACATGGAAGAAAGAGGGCAGGGGCTTAGGATGGTTCCTGAAACAATTTTCTGGCCACATAAATCGAGTCTGTGGCTGTGTCCCAGGCAGAGGCCCATAGGCACCCTGCCCTCTCCAGTAACGTCCCCTAAGACTGTTCTCTGCAGAAAAGCTTCGCAACCTTTCACCTACAAAGATCTCTATATCATGCTCCCCTGTTTTGAAAGACTATTTATCAAAATGAAGTAGGCAGTAATCTCCAGTAATCCCAGAAATAAGTAACTGCTAAACAACACTTCTAACCATCATGGGCAAGCAGAGACACCAGGCAAAAGAGTTTGTCTCTTTAGGGGCGCCTGGGTGGCTCAGTCGGTTAAGCGTCTGCCTTCAGCTCAGGTCATGATCTCAGGGTCCTGGGATCGAGCCCCACATCAGGCTCCCTGCTCGGCGGGAAGCCTGCTTCTCTCTCTCCCACTCCCCAGCTTGTGTTCCCTCTCTCGCTGTGTCTCTCTCTGTCAAATAAATAAATAAATTCTTTAAAAAAAAATAATCATCACCACATATTACTTTTTTTTTTTTTTTTTTTTTAATTTATTTATTTGACAGAGAGAGAGAGAGCGCGAGAGAGGGAACACAAGCCGGGGGAGTGGGAGAGGGAGAAGCAGGCTTCCCGCGGAGCAGGGAGCCCGATGCGGGCCTCGATCCCAGGACCCCGGGATCATGACCTGAGCCGAAGGCAGACGCTTAACGACTGAGCCACCCAGGCGCCCACCACATATTACATTTTTAAAGTTAACAAAAATATATATTGTAGAAACATAGAGACTATCATATGAATTTTTTAAAGTGCCAGAATACATACCAAATTATTAGTGTTTGTGTCTGAAGACACTGTGCATCATTCACACCTATAATGTTTTAACTTTTAATATTATTTTGTAATAAAAATTGTTATGACTTCTTCTTGGAATATAGTAACTCAGGACACGACTTCTCAAGGACTCCAGCTAGGTACCAAGCTTTACATGGTAATAATTGGTCGGCAGAGATTCTGGCCTTAGGGCTGAGAGAAGCAGAAAAGTTAAAAAGTTTGCTGTGTCCTCATTTTATCATGACCCCAGCTCCATCTAAGACATCCCACCCACTGGCCAGCCCATCATCAGAAATACAGACTCTGGCAATGTATCTGGGCTCCTCCTTCCAAAATCCCAAGGCTCAACCCACAAATATTTACTGAGCTCCTGCTCTGGGCCAGGAACTCAGCCAGGGGCTGTGACAGACAAAAAGAAGGCTGCCATAATCTCTGCTCTCAAGGAACTTATACACAGATGGTTCCACACCAAGAGTCTCTCTTATGATGTCCTGTGAGGCCACTTCAAGACTGGCAGTCTGGAAGGGGACCCTCTGAGATAATTTTCTCCCACAAAATGAAAACACTACATTTTTCTACTTTAGCATCATATCAGACACCACGGCAACAGAAGGCTGTCCCAAGAATTAGCTCAGTGATGACCTAGCCAACACAAATCCACTTAATAGTCACTGAGTAAGATTCTTGGAAGGAAAAGGAGTTCAAATAAATAAGTCTCTCTCTAGTTCTCAACAAGCAGAATTGCTTCCGTTCCTCCAGGGCTGTACTTCTTCGATTTTTCTCTGTGCACCCTGGGGTTGAGGGGGGCAGCTGTTCTGGGCTATCTGGAAGCTTAAGGCTTCAATACTTTGGCACACCTATAGCTCATTCATATCACACAGTCGGGAAGCTCTGAAGAGGATAAAATTGCCCATAAAACACCCTAACACTTATAAGATAAGACAGAAGGCCAAACCAAAGCCTCACTCATTTAACTATGAACTGTGACTGACAAAGATCCCCCGTATCTAGTTCAGATTCCATGGACAGTAGGATCTGCAGGGGTATTCCATTCCAGGTGAGGTGCAACTCTAGCTCAGGGTCAGAGGCAAACAGGTTTCCTGAGAGCTGCACTTTAGCTCATTTATACAACTTAACAAGCAAAGGAACTGCAACTAGAAGGGGACAAAGTGCTTATGCAGCAAACCCACCCTCTAGGGAATCAGCATTCCAAATCTCTTCTAGAGGAATGACCAAGTGCAACTGCCCTGAGGAGAAGCACAGTTTTGTCAGAGCTTTCCTTGATATGCAGAAATTACCTCGAGGAAGTCATATAAGGCAGCTTCCTACATGAGGCTCAGTCTGGAGAGCAAATAGGCTTCCTGAGATCTCCTTTTGACAAGGGACACACTCTGGGAAAAATAGTCATTAGTACTAACAGTGGCTTCCATTTCCCGAGTTCTAACTGTGTTAAGCATCTTTTTTTTTTTTTTTTTTTAGAGATTTTATTTATTTGACAGAGAGAGACACAGCGAGAGAGGGAACACAAGCAGGGGGAGTGGAAGAGGGAGAAGCAGGCTTCCCGCCGAGCAGGGAGCCCAATGCGGGGCTTGATCCCAGGACCCTGGGATCATGACCTGAGTCAAAGGCAGACACTTAACGACTGAGCCACCCAAGCGCCCCTGTGTTAAGCATCTTGTGTGCACTCTCACTCCTCTGTGCATCCACACACAGTAGGCATGATTATTGCTATTTTGGAATGAGCAAAATCGGGCTCAAAGGACCTCAAGATCTCACAAACAAGAACTGAATCCAAGTCTTTCTGACTCCAAAGCCCATAAATCCAAGCCCTTTCTGACTCCAAACTAGCAAATCACAGTGCCTTCCCAAGTATGGGCAATGAGACTACACGGCACAGTTAGCCCTTCCCACTGGACAAAGAAGACACAACAGATTCCTAGTGCAATGACAAAGATGTTCAACCAGGGAGCAGAGTAAAGTCACCTGAGGTGTTTTTTTCAAAACAGATTCCTACCAGATTCCAGATCTTCTGAATCCAAATATCAGAGAGTGAGATTCTTGAATTTCTATCTTGAAAAACTACCCCAAGAGATTTTAGACCACCAAAGTTGACAAGGCTGCACCACCTACCACATGAATATATGTGCATGTGCAAACAGGAGATACCCATTTGCTGTCCTCATGTCAGATCCTGGCCCCTGACAGGGACTCAGTAATACAGTGAACCTGTTCCTAGTCTTAAACCAGCAACCTATCCCAGTCCATTCAGCTCCTACTTTACGCCAGGCACAGAGCCAGACACTCAGATGCAGACAGGAGACCCAGACCCACCATCGAGTGACACAACATGATATACTCAACAGTAGTCACATGAATAAAAGTACAGAGGAGCCAATGGTTACATGTGAAGCAAGGAAGGCTTTTCCCTTGGAAAAGGAAATTAAATCTAAGGTGGATTTTAAAGGACAGATGTAAATTTTCCGTTCTGGTGATTGGGGGTGGGGCTAAAGAAGAGTATTACAAAATGCATATCTAAAGTACACGGTATTAAAACACCGAGCACAGCGGGCTCACGTGCCCTAACAGAGGGCAGAAGTGCCCAGGTGTTGACTTCCGGATTAGGCCTCTACCAGATTATGAAGAGCCCTGAACGCGTTGCTATTAAGCTTGGACTTCATCCTGTAGGCACCAGGGATCCAGTTTCAGGCAGTGAAGGACTTATTCAAATTTTCAGGTGGGAATTATCACTTCAGCAGCTTCGTGGCGGGGGATTGAGCGTGGGGAGCTGGGCTTCCTCTTATAAGCTGAAGGATGATGGCTTGCGGAGCAAGCAACGCGGCTACTCTCAAGCCTGCTTTTTCCCAGCCTGAACACGAAAGCGACCAGCTGCCCCGACAACTGCTAGCGTTCAGTCGCAAAGGAGGGGTGTGAAGTAGGTGCCGGACACGAGAAGGCAGTGAGGATAACCTGCTTAGTTCACCCTGACCGACGCCGGCTGGCTGAACAGCAGGCAGGGAAGCTGACCACGTCCACCAGGCCCACGCGGCCCCAGAGACGGGCTACCCAGCACAGCAGCATGTTTTGAGGCCCACCCAGCCTCGAACACCAGGGATCCCTAGCAGCCATCGCCTGGCCTGCTCCCCAGTCCCGTAGGCCCCGGCACACCGGGCTCCGGCCGAGGGCTCCAGGCTGGGCAGGAATAGGCCCAGGGCGCCAGGAAGCGACCGTGGCCGCAGGGCGTTAGCCCCTCCCGCCCGTCGGGCCGTCGCCCTGGGCCGGGCCGCCTCACCTCGCGCGGACGGCGGGGTCTTCGGCGTCTCGGCGGCTGTGCCGACCCTCTCCGGACCGCGGACAGGGTCGCCGCCGCCGCCGCCACCGCCGCCGCCGCCATCCTCAGGCGTCAGCGTCGTGACGTCATCACAGCGCGCGCTTTACGCCAAAACAAACCCAGGCCGCCCTTGGGGCGGGGAGGGGGAGGACCTCGGGAGAGACTGGCTACGCGTTTAATCGCGGCTCCGAGCGTGGCCTGCCAATCAACGCCTTCGAGGCGGGAACTTACTCTCTCCCTTGGGTGAGTCTAAGTAACCCTGAAAGTACCTCCACTATAGGGCACGGGGAGGGACCTTCCTACCGGGGGGGTAGGAAGAAACTGTCAAATTTCTGGTTAGGGCAGAAGGACGCCCTGTAGTGCAAACGTGGGGACGTAGTGCGTTTCAACGGAAGTTTTTGGAAGTGCCTCCGCAAAGGATCGATTTAAATTTCATTAGCAAATCACTTTTTTTTACTGCAATTAAAATAATTGAGGCCCTCAGAAGTGTTAAATTTGGCCTGCATCACAGTGGAGTTGCAAATGGTTAACTTGAGGATCAGTGAAGGTGAAGTTAGTCTTGGGCTAACATCGGAGTAACGGTTTTTTGTTTTAAACTAATTTTGTTTTGTTTTAATTCGTTATTGAATTTAAGTGTATTCTGAGACTGCAAATCAAGTAGATTAAAAAAAATTGTTACCATTAAGACATCTCTAGAAGATCAGAATTATCTCACTACTTTACAATAAACCCAAATTACAGGGGGAAAAAGTAGATGCCGGAGGTAATAAGGGCATTCTAACCTCCTTCCATCTACCTCATTTCTGTCGGTTCATTTGTTAAAATATTATTTACTTCATACATGAAATTATCTTTAATTGACTTATAAGCTAATGTTATACTTTAAACCTAAAAATAAATTAAAAGTAATAAAACATCATGGTCTGTTTTACATAGCAGAGTTTCATAAAAAATTTTATTTAAAAAAAACACCTTTGGGAGGTGGGTGGGGCAGAGTAACCGGGTGATGGGCATTAGGAGGGCACATGATGTGATGAGCACTGGGTGTTATACGCAACTGATGAATTGTTGAACACTACATCTGAAACTAATGATGTACTGTGTGTTGGTTAATTGAACTTAAATTTTAAAAAATTAAGAATTAAAAAACACCTTTAAAAATCGTTGCTCCCCCACCTCCCCCCCCAAAAAAAAGTCACTTCCAAAAGTCTAGTGATTAAGGGCATGACTTTGGGGTCAAACAAACCTGGGATCATATCCCAAGCTCTGACACTTTCACAGCTGTGTAACCTTAGGCAAGACATCTCTTCTCCTCAAGCCTCATTTTTCTTATGTTTTATGGGGATCATAATCCTGACCCCACAGAGTTGTTGTGAAGGTTAAAAGTAATATAGAATTCTAGGGTTGGTGGGGCTTAGAAACTCACACACAACACCCCAATTTTACAGACATTCAGCAAATCCAACAAGTATTTATTGAGCCCTTGCTACTGGCAGATGCTGGTCTGGACTCTGGCAAAGAACACAGGGTCCTGAGATGAAGAGGTATGTTGATGCAGAGGGACTGGGTTCAGGACATTCAGCGCCCAGTCTCTCCCCTGAGCAATAAGCTATTCCATGTCCACAGAGCTGTAAATGTGAGACACACCATCACCATTATGCTCTGGCCTGGGCAGATGTGTCCAGGGCCCAGTCTGGCTATCAGCCCACCCCTCTCCTCCACTTCTGGGATAAAAGATACAAAGCTTTTAAGCCCCTGGCCAGAAAGCAGATTCTGTCCCCACCCCCATGCACACACTCCAGGTCGATCAATTCCAGGGAAGAGCAGGGACTTAGCAAAAACCAGGGTAAAGTAGGTCACAGCAGGAGGATGGTAATCCCCCTGATGGCTGGCCAAAGCAGTTGAGCCCCTGCTCCTGGAAGCAGGCTGCTCCTGGCCACCCACCAAGAGGGGCTGTGAGAAGACTTTCAGGGTCTGGATTCCCAGCATCATCCTTCCCAAAGTATGCCCAAGCTAGGTAAGGGGGCTGCCCCAAATGACACATCCTCCATGCTGAGGTCATTCTCAATCCAAGCTCTTACTGACTATAATACTTTCTATGTTGGGCTTAGAGTTTCTGTCTTTGATTCCACACACTTCTACAAGTGTACTCTTTATACCCAGCCCTAGGTTGTGTGCTAGAGACATAAAGAGGATGCTTGGGGAGTCCAGAGTGGAGAATTCTGACCTGGACCCAGACAGTAGTAAGCCAGTGTTATCAGTACTGAGAAGACAACTGGGGAGCTGTGTGGACCTGTAGGAGGCTTCTGATTCAGGTTTGGAGTCAGGATTAGGAAGGAAGTGATACTGAGCAAGAAAAGGAGTTCACCAGGAGGATATAGGGAAGGGCATTCTGAGTACAGAGAATAAATGTACAAAGACCCAAAGCGGGGAAGGGCTGGGTAGCTCAGTCAGTTAAGCGTCTGCCTTCCACTCTGGTCTGATTCCGGAGTCCTGGGATCGAGCCCCGCGTCCGTTGGGCTCCCTGCTCAACAGAGCCTGCTTCTCCCTCTCCCTCTGCTGCTCCCCCTGCTTGTGCACTCTCTCTCTCTGTCAAATAAATAAATAAAATATCAAAAAAAAAAAAAAAGACCCAAAGGGATAAAAGCCTGGCCTTTCCTTTTGGAAAATTCTGGTGGTCAAAGTGGGGCAGATGTGGGAGGGATTTTCTCCTGAGCTTTCTCCTTTAGGTGATATGAGAAGATGGGTAATGACTGGTTGGAAGGGGCACCTGGGTGGCTCAGTCGTTAAGCTTCTGCCTTTGGCTCAGGTCATGATCCCGGGGTCCTGGGATCAAGCCCCACATGGGGCTCCCTGCTCAGCAGGAAGCCTGCTTCTCCCTCTCCCACTCCCCCTGCTTGTGTTCCCTCTCTTGCTGTATCTCTCTCTGTCAAATAAATAAATAAAATCTTTTAAAAAATAAATAAATAAACCCAGATCTTTAAAAAAAAAATGACTGGTTGGGAGATAGAAGTGGAGATAAAAGTACAAGTGAATGAAGCAGAGGAACAAAGGTAGGGCAGAGAGAGTTGACTGAGGTATCTGAGCTAACTGGAATGGGACGGTGTTTGGGAAGAATGGATGAAGTAGGCTCCTATACACGAGGATGGAGGTCTCTGGAGGCACCTGTCACCCTGGAGCCAAACAAGGGTTCAATTAGGCCTGATTCTGTCCTGGAGGCAGTACCCCCCAGCATGGGGGGTTTTAGTGTAAACCTAGTCTGCTAAGCTCTAGATTCCTACCCTGATTCCTTTGCGCTCCTCTTGTAAAGCCCTCTCCAACTCAGCCCCATCTCTCCTCCACCACCTGTAAGTCTCACATCCTGACCTCCTCTATCACCCCCCATCACATGCCTTCCCTGAAGCCTCCCCTGATGCCAAGGACTGTTGAGTAGGTAGATTCCTGCTCCATGCTCAAACAGAGGGGAGTCGCAGGAGTGGACTGAATCAACTGTGGGCAGAGCTGGCTTATGCAGGGCCTCATAGACAATGAAAAGGAGCTTTAACATCAGAATCGGTTCTAAATTTAAAAAAAAGGGGGGGGGGGATAAAGCAGAGGGAATGAGAGCAGAAGTCAGTGAGGCCATGGCACTGCCCACACAAGTCATGGGGTGGTGGCTTGGGGTAAGGTCCTAGAGGTGGTGGTGGAGGACTGATTGAGAGAGGGTTTCACCCTCTCTGAGGACTCCTCCTTCCCTCAGGATTCTGCCCATGCAGATTCTTGCTCTTCTCCACCAGGATGAACAGGGTTTCCTCACACACCACATACTCATTCCATGCTTCCAGAAAGTCTTCTGGGATTATCGACTTCACAGTGCATACCTCTTCTCAAAGAACAAGGTACAGCAGAGGCCAGAGGAACCCTCATCAGGACCCCAGTTTCTGCAGCTCCAGGTCACCTCAGGGACTTGAATATAGACCCCAACATGGACTCCCCACCTTCTGGAACAGGTTCCCCTCAGATAGACCAGGACCCCGGAGAGGGAGAAGAAAAAGCACTTAGTCTGTCTTGAAGGCCAAGATGGTAGTTAACAGAGATGGCAGGAACGTGGAGGCCAGAACAAACCTGGGGATGGTGGTGAACTGGCTCAAGGGGGGTGGGGGCGGGGTGGGACACTTCACCCCCTCACATGCCCATGGGGCCAGAATAGGAGGGGCAGGCAGGAGGTAGAAATGCCAGCCCAGGAGAACAGAGGAAGGCTGTGCATTCCGGAAGATTTCGGGTCACCACCAGAGCTCCTGGAACCTGCACACAATGGAAAACTGCACAGCCAGCCCTGGGAAATGAGTGTCTGTAAGTAGAAAGATTGAGTCCCTTGTGGTGGCCATGGGCCCCGGTGGCCATGGGCCCCGCCCATCCATCCCTGGGGATCAGCTTCTGGAGGCTCCGCCCCAACCAAGCGGGGCTGGCTCTGGCCAGAAGAAAGGAAAGAGCTTAGTACAAACATAAATACCTTTAATGAAAGCCAAGAGCACTCTGCAGAGCCCCGGTAGGAGGCAGGGGTGCTGCTACTCCACCAGACTGGCTAGGCCAGAGGCCCCAGGAGGCAGGCAAGCGCCAGAGCAGCCGCCAGCAGCGGGGGTGTCGGGGTGGGGGTGGGTGCAGATGCTCTTGCCTGCAGCGTCTCCTGGTTGGTCTCAGGGCCTGTGCCATGCTCCCTAATACGCGCAGGGGTGCCGCACAGAGCATGCAAGTTATCCGGGTGCGCGGCCCGGCGAGCTTCTTGCTGTAGTGACTCCCACACAGCGGCGGCCTCCTCTGGGCAGTGCAACAGGACTCGGGAGGCACAGATGTGAAAGTCATTCCAAGACCTGTTAAAGGCTTGGGGTTAGGATAATTTGGTGGGGCAAAGAGGTTTTTGTAATGGGAAGGGAAAGGTTCAGGCCCCAGGGTGGTGGGGGGTCCCACAGTTAGGTGGCTGTCTTCACACCTGCTCTTACCTGCAGACAGTTTCCAGCTCGCCTCCAAGACCCATGCCGTCCCCCAAGCGGATGAGACACTCCGCGAAGCCCTGGTATATGGTGTCACAGCCCCCTCGGCCCGTTGCAGCTGCTGCCAGGGGAGATGCAAGGACTAGGGGTGGGGGTGGAGAGTGTTTGATAGGACGAGCCGCCCCGCCCCCCTTCATGGCCAAGCCCCCGGGGGCTTGTTTACCTTGGTATGCTTGGGGGACGTGACTCAGCGTGAAACAGAGGCACCCATGGGAACCAACGGGCATGTCTGGGGATCCACCTGCACTGGCTCCCCTCTGGGCACAACCCGGACAGGATATGTGGAGAGTGGGGGGGAAGGAGGTGTCTTGTCCCAAGGGGTTGGCTCTTTCTCTGAGCTTCTAGGGTGACAGGTCAGGTGAGGATGGTCCAAGTGAAGGAGTCAGGACACAGAGAAGAGGGGCAGGGTCCAGGGCCACAGGCTCCCTTAACTGTCCTGCAGGCTGGACAAGCTTACTTGGCCATCCCACCCCATCCCCAAAGACAGGTGTTCTCAGCCAGGTAGAGCAGGATAGGTGGGGCCAGAATCCAGATCAGACCCTAAGAGAGGGCCTCAGGGGTCCCACGGCTGGTCTAGGGGGTCTCACAAGAGCCTAGGTCTCCCTTTACCAGAATGGGCAATGTGGAATTTTGGGGTCCTTTCCCCTTGACTAGGGGGGTCAGTTCATGCCCATTTTGCATCCTGAAGCCACTGGCACGTATTATCCCCTCCCTGAAGCCCTCGCACCTCCTCTCCAGCCTGGTTCCCAGGGTTCAGGAAGGCTGGGCCTCAGCTCTCACACGCCCTATACCCAGACTGGGGAGAGGGTGTGCCGCCCAGCCGCTAAGCTGGGTCCAGCACTCCCGCACTCACCAAGTGGTAGCAATAGCAGCAACAGCCCCAGCACACCGGAAGGTCGGGGCAGTCTCTGGCGGTGCTGACAGGAGCAATAGCTGTGCATCATCCCCGCATCTTCCCCGGCTGGGAGCCTAGTGCTGGAGCTAGCAGCTTGGAAGCAGCTTGGAAGCTCAGCCCTTCGGCCCAGCCCCCGGAAGAAGGGATTGTGATTGGATGGGAGCCAGGGGCGGGGCCCAAGGCCAGCTGGCGGCCCCGCCCCAGTACCCAGACCGGGAAGGAGGGGAGGGACCCCAGAGAGAAGAGCTGGGGACACAGGCAACTGCAGAGCTGACCCCAGGGCCCTTGTCTCAGAGATGGAGAGGGGATCTGGGAAGGCAGCTGTGCAGATGAGGGTGGGTGTCCAGGCACCTGGGTTAGCCTAGACAGAGCTCCACAAAGGGAAGAGAGAGGGGAGAGAGAACAAAGGTCCTTATCAAAGGTACACCAAAAGCACACACATACTCCGTTTTATTCCAAAAGCATTTAATTGAATTTCTCAATGTTTTTCAAAAACAAAAAGATCCAAATCGGAGGTAAAAAGGAACATGGAAAATTCAACTCAAGTGGTGTCACAATCTCAGGGGTCATGCTCCAGGCATGGCAGAACCCAAGAAGGCACAATACCCACCCTGGGCCCAGCCTAAACCTGCTGGTTACCACAGCCTATAGACCACAGCCAGTGCTCTCCCCTCAAACACCCCCGAGGTGGGAGCCTGAGCAGGTAAAAGAGTAGACATGACCCTGCTTTTGCCCTAGGCCTGTCTGCTGGCCTTCAGTGCCTCCCCACCCCTGGGCAAGGCAGGCTTAGCTAAGGGAGGCTAGGGGTTACAAGGCCGTGCAGCATGAGGCTGAGACGCCGGGCCACTTTGCCAAGTGAGTTGTGTGGCTCAGCCTGCAGGAACTGGAAGAGCTTCTGGCGCACCTGGGCCATGACGGAGCCCATGTGGTCCCGAGTGATGGGGTCACTGTGGTCCAGGTGCATCACAGCCTCTTCCAGGTAGCTGTGGTGGAAGAAAGGGACAGGATAAAGGTGGGCTCCAGCAGATGGGAGCGCCCCCTGGTGGCACTGAGGCCCAGAAGGACTGCTGACAAAGCGGGGGGCTCAAAGTTGGAGATGGATGGGGACAGAGGAGATTGGTGGAAAAAATTAGGAAGCAGAGTCAGGCAGGAGTCTCTGCTTGGACTGCTCCTCCACCTTCACCCCAGCCTGTCTCCTGATCCCTGAGTCCACTCACCTGAGCTTGAGGTCAGTTCGAGTACCAAGGTCAGAGGCCAGCTGCTGGATGAGGGAAAGGAGCACAGGCTGGGAGAGTGGGCAGGGTGGCTGCCCAAAAACCTGCCCTGGGTCCACAGTTTCACACACATACAGCACCAGATTCAGGTCAGCAGCTGTCAGGGCCTAGGGAGAGAAGAGTGTTTATAGTTCAGGTCAGAACGGAATACCTGCTTGTCTGGCCGTGTGGTTCGGGTGAGGATGACCAGAGGAGGGTACTGAGGGCTCCAGAGGGGGGATGCTCAGGAGCCCAGAGACAGTACTAGAGAACTGTGTTGTTACTCTGGGGGATCAGGAAAGGTTTCCTGAGAGGAGTGGTCATGAAGCAAGGTAGGCAGAGGTAGAAATTTCGAAAGGGTCCAGGCAGAGGGGAAAGAAGGGGAAATGGCCTGAAGCCAAAGAGAACCAAGAACAGTGTACTGGGGCCAGACCACCCAGAGCCTGGCAGGTAGGATATGGTGTGTGGGCCCTGTCAGGAGACGCCTGACCCTACCTGGACCTACTGCCTGGCATACCTGCTGGAAGGCCTGATTGAGGTGGCCCTGCTGCAGCAGCTGCAGGATATGGGCTTGCTGGGCCTGGCAGTCGAGGTGGGCAGCGGGGACAGGCGTGCCAGCAGCTGAACGCATGGCCTGCATGATGCTAGATGTCACGGCGGCCTGCTGCTCCTTGAGGGCTACACTCACCTCGCCCTTAACGATGCGCTGTACCTGTGCTAAAATGGATTCCTGCAGGCTGCAAAGGGAAGTGAGGGAGATGAGATAGACAGGAAGTCTGGTCTGGCGCTTTCCAAACCCGGCACCTTGCCCAATACCCTGCCCAATACCACACACCTGCCCACAGCCACGTGCAGCTGGTGCTGCACTTCAGCCCGGACACTGCTGGACACGGTGGCCGCCATCTGCTCAGTGGCGCCCTGCAGTGTGCTGACCAGGCCCCGCAGCTGGGCCAACACAGGCTCCCGTGCCTCCTGTTCTCGCGCCTTCCGGCTCTTCATGTGGCTCTCCAGCTGCTGCAAGTCTGGGAGGCGACCACAGAGGCCATGAGAGGGATGGTAGGGGAGAGAGGGGCAGCCCCTCCCACCGTGAGGCATATGACCCCACTCACACTCTTGCGTGCCCAGTCGGAAGCTATCATTGATCTGCTGGAACATGGCCTGGCAGCTCTTCTCAAAGGCCGGCAGCACCACACTCTGGAAGGCTTCACGGTAGGCGGCCTGCATCGGCCCCTGTAACGTGTCTGCAGCTGCTCGGGCAATGGCATCTGTCAGGTTCTGGGGGTAGAGGGAGGTCTGAGTTGAAAGGCTAAGCCCAAGTTGGCATGACCAGGCCCACCAACCACCAACCTCCCGCATCTCGGGCCCTATAGCACCTTGGACTTTAGCAGCTTGGAGATACTCTCTTTCATGCTACCCTCCACGGCTGTGAGCTTGGTGGCCACTGAGCTGCTCAGCTGGCCTGTCACTGGCTCCAGGCTCCTGGAGACACCTGTGGCAGGACCAAGAGGAATAGGTGGAGCCACAAAAGGCAGCTTGGCAGACAGGAAGCCCCACTCCCACCTGGCCCACCCAGAAGTCTCCACGCCCAGCTCACACGGAGGCACCGTCTTCTTGATCTCATCCCGCAGGCTGCGCTCCAGCCGCCCAGCTACAGCCGAAGACAGTGCCTGGGACAGTTGTTGGGTCAGCTGCTCCTGCAGCTGCCCACCCCGCTGCTGCCCCTCAGCCAGTGCCCGCTCCAGCCGCCGCTCTGCACTGTAGCTAAGGAATAGGCCTGGGGCAGGTCCCACATCCCTTCCTGGGCCAAGAATGCTGCTGCCGTCCCCACCCCTATGCCATGCCGGGCCATGACCCGTAAGGATACGCTCCTGCTCATGCCGTGACTCCAGGGCACGTTCTACGTGGCCCGTGACGGTGCTCTGCAGGCCTTCAAGCTGGCTGCAAAGACGCCGCAGCAATTCTTCCTGGCTGTGCCGCAGCTCTGCCAGCTCCCTCTGCTGTTGCCAGATCAGTGCTGGCCAGTCCTCAGGAGCTTCTGCCACCTGCCAAGAGCACCGACAGGCAGGTGATGCCTGCCCCATACATTCCCACGCACCAGACCAGGGAATGGCCCAGAGCTCTCCCCCATCCTCACAGGGAGAAGTCCCAGAAATAGAAAGGCCGTTACTTCACTTACCTGGTGCTCCATGAGCCGGGATCCCACAGCCGAATCCCTGCCATGGACAAGAAGCACCTCAGGCCATGTCACGCAGGGCAGCCGGAAGACCATCCCTCTCCCAGGCCACAGGACCCCACCCCCTACCCGTCATCTTTCTTGCCCTTTCTCTTAAGCTTGGGTGAGGCTCGAGGAGAACCCTTGGTCTTCCAGTCCTTGGCCGGTAGCCGTGGAGGGGGAACTTTGGCGCCAAAGCCCCCTGCAGCAGAGGCAAGGCTAGCCACCTCATCGTCATGGTCACTGTGAAAAGGGGAGGGAGAAAAATCAGCCCCGACCCACTTGCGGGCCCTCCCTCATGAGAGGAACAGTGTAGGGTGGCACCCACCTTTGCTCAGCACTGGCGTCCTGGCTGTCATGCTGCTGCAGCAGGTGATAAGGTGGGCGGTGGAAGGCCAGGCTCTTGTGCTTCTCCTGGAGGCCATTCCTGGGACTGAAGGAACAGGCCAACTCAACAGCGGGTGACTCTACCTGAAACCCCTCCCACCAGCACACGTTCCCCTCCCAGGTTCCTCACCTCTCTGCTAGGCTGCTGCAGGTCTCACGAGTAATGTCTGGTGCCGTAGGCCAGACCTGACTGTCTGGGGCTGTGGCCTCCTGGGTCAATGCTGCCTCCAAAAGGGAAGGGGTACTATGCCGATCCCCATCCCCAGGGCCTCCATCCAGGCCAAGCTGGGAGCCAAGCTCGGGCCCTGGCCGGGGCCGTGGGGACAGCAGGTGTAGCGCTGAGGCAGCTGAGGCCATACTGTCTGGCTCAAGACCCTCAGGAGCAGAGGAGACAAAACCACGGGACAGGGCCTCAGAGGCGATCTCAGGGATGTCCTGGGACAGGGCAGTGGAAGCTGAGGAGATAACATCAGGGGAGCGGGTGCGGCTGGGAGACGCCTGGGGTAGCCCCAGGGGCTCCACTTCCTGTAGCTCCAGGGACAGTGCAGAGGCAGCAGTAGGCACCTGAGGTGGAGCAAAGATGGGGCTTAGGTGGTGGGGTGTGGGGGTGGGGGGCACACAGAAGAGGCCTGACGTCTGCAGCGACAGGACAGTGGAGAAGGGGGATGCAGGTCAAAACTCCCACAGCCCAGGAGGAGAGGAGGTGGGGATGGATACAGGCTGAGAAGCTGCCTTCCAGGGAACAGGGGAGGCTGGGATGACCTCAGGGAAAGACCTCAGGTGCTGTGGGCGGAAAGTGCCACCAAGCTTCCCACTACCACATACCTGCCACCCTGCACTTCATACACACCCACACACACACCTGCCCAGGTGCTTTGGGAGTCAGTTTGTCAGCTGGCGCTGGGAGCAGGCTGGGCAAGAGGCTGCGTGGGCTTGCTTGCAGGCCGCTGCTGCTGCTCAGCGCCAGACTGCCATCCAGCTGCAGCTTGGGGCTCAAGGTCAGCTCCTCAGGCGGCCTGCTGGCAGGAAGGCGGAGGTGTAGCAGCCAGAGCTTCGCATCACCTGGCACCAGCCCCCGCCATCCCCCAACTCTGACCGTCGCTTCACCTGGGCAAGGACGGGTCCACAGCTGAGGCGCTGCTCATGGCAGACACAGCTGTAAGAGAGGAGGAGCTGGGGCTGGAGCTGGAGCTGGAGCTGCTGGGGGACGCAGCGATCTGGGGAGATGCAGGAGAGTAAGGCTGTGCCCTGCACGTGGGGCGGTCCGGGGGCCCCCTGCCCTGCGCCCCACACCCCTCCCCCAGCACACCTGCTGCAGGGAGGCGCTAGGTGTCATGAAGGCGTCAGGTGTCATCAGCTTGGGCTTGGTCTCACTGCTCAGACTGAGGAAGTCAGCGGGCGCAGGCAGCTCCACTATGCGTCGGGGGTCGGGCTGGGAGCCTTGGGTAGATGACCCCAGGCCGTCAGAGCCCAGTTCAGGTCGAGACTCTCCAAATGCTGTGGGGAAAGCTGCCGCTTGAGTCAGATCTCAGACCCTGGTCAGTCTAACCTGCCTCCCTCTTACACCTCACTCACTGAAGTCCTCATGGGCAGTGTGGGTGGGGAGTGGGGCCACCACATCAGGGTTCAACTGCGGCTGGAAACGGATCTGCACATCCTGCAAGGCCCTACAGGCAGAGGAGGGTGAGCATGGGAGAGAGCTCAAAGAGGCCAACATCAGTAGGGTGGGGAGGGGCACAGACAGGGCACAGGTCAGATTCCCCAACACACTCACTTAGTATGCACACAAAAGAGTTTGATGAGCACACCGGCTGCAGACTCCATGGCACCAGCTCCGTGGGTCCCATCTACGAAGACAGCGCGGGCAACTAAGCCCTGGCCCTCTATGCCTCCACACTTCGCTACAGACAAACATGTTCCCTGACCCTGAGCAGCTCACCAGCCCCTAGGCTGTCATTCTCCTCCTCGGCAGGCAGAACCTCAGTGTGCCGCAGTCGGCAGCGACTCACAACCTGGATACCGAAGCTCAGCACAGGATGGGTGAGCAGGAACTCAGAGATGGAGCTGAAGCAGGCACGGCCTTCCTCCTGGTTCTGCAGCAGTTCCATCACGTAGAGGACCTGCACACACAGTACACTCACAGCTGGGCTCAGAGGCTGTGAGTGCTGAGGCTGTGCCCAACACCCCTGCCTCCCTGACGATACCAGCTCTGCCCAGGCTGTCCCCACGAGAGCCTACCTTCCGTTGCACGTCGCTGAGAATAAGGTATTCTGCTGAGAGGTCCAGACAAACCTTGAGGCTGGGGGGCACACTCACTGAGCTGAAGATATCTGGGGAGAAGCTGTGGGGCCGGGGAGGCAGGATTAATGAGACAGAAAGTGGAAAGAGCCCAATCTGTCACCCTGCTGCCCCTGCTCAGCCTCTGCTTACCGAATGGTCTGGAGGCAGGTCCAGGACACCGTGCACCACATCTTGAGCTCCCGATTCTGGTCAGCACCAGTGATGAGGAACCTCCAGAAAGGGACTCTGCAAAGCAGCAAGGCATCGAATAGCTGGCTGGGCCCCCTACTGGAGAACCAAGGTCCAGCCCTCCACCCGCCTGCCTGCCCACTCACTCACTCAGGGTCCTGTTTCTTGTGGTTGTCACAGAACAGGAGGCAGGAAAGGGACCGCCCATCATGAGGTTTCCATTCATGCAGACACCTGCAAGGAGGCAGACAAGGGACATGAGTGGATGATCTTGTCCTCACCTGGGGGCGGGGGGGTCTTGGTCCCTCAGGCCCTGCCTTACCTTGGCTCATCCTGCCCCTCAATGTAGATCTGCCAGAACTTGACAAAGCCATCATGGCTTGCAGTAGCCAGGACAGTCCCATCAGGTGAGAGGGCCCCTTCACTCAGGCACTGGGAAGAACCCAAAGAGCCTTGCTTTGCCACCTGACTAGTGGTGGGAGCAAGCCCCTCTCCGGTGAGGATGGCAGTCAGCTGAGCTGACCCACAGTGGATGTGTATGTCTGTATGAAAGCCTCACTACATGAGGGGCCATAGAGAAGACCAGCCTCACAGGGTGCAGCAGGTTAGGTGTGCACTCTATAGGTAAGGGTCACTTTGTGTTCAGAGTTCCCATGGGCAAAGTGCCAGTAAAGCTGCCTGCGCAGCTGAAGGTTCAAGGAAGAGATGAGGGGCGTAAGGAAACGGGGGAGGGCAGGGGGGCAGTCAGTGGCAGGCTTACGGTGCTGTGGCCTTTTACCACGATGAAGCCTTGCTTGATTTGGCTGACACGCACAGGCCAGGTGCTGTGGTTGGCGCGGAGCATGTCCAGATCCCACACCTCAGCCTGGAGGGTACAAGGTGAGTGTTCAGCCCCTGCCCACACCACGGCTTCTCTGAACCCTTCTCTCCCCCCATGCCTGGTTCCCTCACCCGGTCCTCGTGCAACAGGGCCACCGTGGGGCTGCCCTCCTCACAGCAGTCCTCACTCTCCTCCGGGATGAAGGGGCACCAGATGATCCTGCGGAAGTGGTTCAGTGGTGTGCCCTCTGGCTGCTGGATGTGGACCAAGATCTCTTCTCTGAGCATGGTGTTAAGGGCTAAACAGGTGGATGATGAGGTTTGTCTGGTAGCCCCCATCCCGCCCCAGAGAAAGGATACTGAATTTTGCCATTAACCAGAGCCAAGCGCCACACGAACAGGTTGCCTGCCTCATCCAGGCAGGCCAGCTGTGAGGAATTGAGGTGTGCAAAGGCCAGATCAGCCACACTGCCTGTGAAGCCCTTGAGCAGGGTCCGCTCTGAAGTGCTGACACTGATCACCCGCACCATCGCCGAGCCGTTGTTGGCAGCTGGAATCAGAAGAGCGGGAGGTCCTGAGGAAGTATCCAGGCCCGGGCAGTAGCAGAGAAGCCCTGCCCTTGCCTGCCTCTTTGCCACTACCAGTCTCAAGCTCAGTTTTCCCCTCAGCTCCCCAAGGCCTGTCAGAGGTGGAGGCAGGACAGACAAGCCTTCTATTGCACCCTAAGAGCTGAGTGGGCTGAGTGGTCTGACACTGGATCTGCATCTCTGGGGCTTCTAGCAGAACACCTCCCTCCTCTCTCCTGCCCCTACTCACCCCGAATGGCATAGGCCAAGAAGGAGTTGGACACAGCTATCAGGTTGCCATAGTAATATTTCTGTTCCCAGTCATACTTGGCCACAGGCTGAATTTTCACCTGAGAACAAAGGATGAAGAAGGTCGTAGAGGCTGAGGGCTAGTGTAGATTTATCAGGGCCCAGTTGATCTCCAGCATCCCTGGGGATACGAGAGCCACATGTGTGAGCCCAGCCACCTATTCACAACTCTTGGGGCCAGATTCCCACAGAGATTTGGCCGCTAACCCTGGCTTCCTGAGACTGAGGCACACTACCTGTCAAGGTGATCGTCACAGTAACTGGCAGCATGGGAGGAGGGAGAGGCTTAATGTGCCCGCATCCGCCATACATGCCACAACGTCGTGGTGCCCACCTTGTTGCTGCCCCGTGCTTTGCTTGAGATGCTAGAGTCACTGCTAGCCACAATCTCCACCTCCTTGGCCAAAATCCCGATGCATGTAGAGCTGTCATCTCCTGTGAGGCAGCTAGGGGGAGGGGTGCACAAGCTTGACTCCTGTTCTCGCAAAGTCTCAATGGGCAGGGTTGGAAGGGGGAGAGAATACAACCACTCTGGTGAAGGTGTCAAGTCCAGATGCTCAACTCTGCCTGGTCCACTGGTCCCCATACCCACAGCTCCCTTTGCTCACCTCCCTCCTTAGTAATGGGCCTATTTCCATGCTAAAATGGAAGCCCAAACTTCAGATCCAGCCCAAGCTCTTGAGCTTGTCCTTGCCCCTCATCCTAGTACAAATATAATGTGGTTAGGTACACCACCCCAAGGACCCCAACACCACCATTGCCATTTCCCAGACACTCACATGACCTGCTTTTCCTGAAGGTTAATAGGTGGCATGGCCCGGAGACCAGGCTTGTTTGCTGAAGTACCATCACCTGAGCAGAGGGGGTCTGGGACAAGAAGCCCATTGAGATCCCCATTGTAGGCATTAGATGGCCGCTGGCTCTCTGCACTGGGACCTGGGGACAGAAAGGTCCACTCTGTTGAGGTTGTTCCACCTGCCCACTGGCCTCTCCTCCTGCAGAACTTCATTTAAGAACCATGAGGTCCTCGGGACACCTGGGGGGTCAGTCAGTTAAGCGTCTGCCTTTGGCTCAGGTCAGGATCCCAGGGTCCCCTGCTCAGTGGGGAGCCTGCTTCTCCCTCTCCCTCTGCGGTTCCCCCTGCTTGTGCTCTCTCTGTCAAATAAATAAATAAAATCTTAAAAAACAAAACAAAACAAAACAGGGAGCCATGTCAGTGTGGAGGAGTACCCTTGGTTCATCTTTTGTTCCATAAACACTGATGGTTGACACAATGTCTGCAAGGACCCAAGACATGCATGTCTTTGGAGTAAAGCCATCAAGAACCCTGTGAAGCCAATTAATATTTAGGCCCAGATTAGCACAGAGGGACTCTGTACTTGAGGGAAAGCATGGGAAGGGTCAGGACAGACTTCATAAAAGGAGGTCCATCAGAGCCAGTGTGGCTGGAACACACAAACATAGGAAAGATGGAGGAAAGACAAGCCACGGAAGTCTCAGATATGAAGCTTGGGTGCTTAAATTCTCCCTGTGGCATTTAGAGCCACACAGAGTTTTAAACGGGAAGGTGACATGGTCTGCTATGGCCAGAAGAATGACTGCTCTAAAGCAGCATGTAGGATAGTTAAGAATCCAGGTAAGAGATACCAGGTCCTAGACCAAGACAGTGGCAGATGGTAGAGAAGGGAAGATGGGCTCCCAAGGCATGAAAGGACACTGATAAGATGTAGGAGTAAGAAAGAAAGAAACCAGCCCCTCAAAGAAATGGCTCAGAAGAAGCCACCTTGGGCAGGTAACCTCAGAAGGAATGGACACGAAGGAGCTGGACAATGGAGAGAAACTCTAGGATAAGGTGTGTAGTCAGGAAAGGCAGCATTTCAGTTGCTTGCCATTGGCTATTTCAAGCACCCTCACCGGCTCAGATACCACCCTAAAACTCCCAGGTGACAAGGAGACTAGGGCTCCACACTGAAAAACATGGCAAGTTTCTAGTCATAAAATAGTCTGGCATCTGACATGGTCCTCCAGTGCCTCCAGAGGAGACAAAAAAGAGCTATTTGGCAAATGGGGCAATTAAGTGCCAATCAACATATAAGGAATTAAGTGGAAAACCTCCAGGCCACTTCACTTGAATCAGAGCCACTTCAGCTGCTCAGGGGTAAGCTGGCCACTCTCCCTCCCAGGCAGGCTACCATGAGGACAAACAACCTGCAAAATATTGGCCATGGCAGACTCTACCAAACCTTTGAGCATTCTAGTCTTCACAGAGCTGATGAGCATGAGAGGTCTAAGCCAAGCTCACAAGTAAAGGGAGCACAGACTCCAGGTGTGGGGCAAAGTGCTCAGTGGTTTCAGGCAGCAGACGGATTTTCCCCAGGTGGCAAGGGGTAGCTAAACCCACCCAGTGTGAGCACCAGTGCCTGCTTTCAAAAGCAGCTAGTTTGGGCCTCCCAGCAAGTTTAAGAACAGGGTTTGAAGAAACACCAATTCTCAGCTGTGGACACTGCATACCCCACACCACCATCACCAGCTGGTCTTTCAACCACTACAACTTTTCACAGGTCCCTAAACCTGTCAGGAAACTGGTGCCTTCACACATGCTATTTCTTCTTTGCAGAGTGCCATTCCTGACACCGAATCACCTGTTCATATTATTAACACCTAGCCTGAACATTGTCTTCTCTCTCAAATCTGTTCTCAGGCACTCTCCAGCCCCAACCTCAGTACCCTGTCTCCATCACAGTACCAAATTACTCCTTTTTTTTTTTTTCATTGACAACAGCATTATGTTACAACCTCATTAGTTCTCTATGTCCTGGGGGCTCTTTGAGGGCAGGAGCAGCTCTGAGGTATCACTGCAAGCCCATGTAAAGTCTAAATGAATGGAAATATAAACTAGGGTTTGCAGATGTTTGCAGCCTAATCCAATCAGGGCGTGCAGTCTGTGATTTGCTTTAATCCCGGAAAGGACATAGAACGGGGGTGGTCACCTGCCTCCTGAAAATCAATTTTAGAACAGCAGGCCTGGAGTCTGTATTCCAGAGTGAAGGGCAAGTTGCAGAGGGTGACCAGTGGCTCCTCAGCACAGTGCTTAGGTCTAGACCCAGAACTCGGTATACAGGGCCCAGACCAGGCCTCTGAACTATATGGCATAAGGATGGGGAACCTGAGCTAGTCCCAGGAACACTTCAGACCTTGGAGCCAGGACACGAAGGGGCCCCTGCGGATTGAAAGAAGGAACCTCACCTTCAGCACAGACGCTGAAGGACGAGGCAGAACGGCCCGGCACCGGGATGAGAAGGGATCTGCACCCTTGTGGGGCACGCTCAGGAATTTACTGCTCCAACCCTCGTCTTACCTCATCAGCCAGGAAGATGCGATATGGGTCCTGAGGGACCTGCGGACCCTGAGGTCCGCGCCGCCCTTCTGCCCGCTCGCCAAAGGCCCACCCCCGCTCTCCCGGCTCACCCCCCGCGGGCCGGTCCAGCTTGAGGATGTCCCGCAGGTGCTGCGTGGCGTCCTCGATGTCGATGCTCGCGCAGGAGGAGGCCATGGGCCCAGCCGCGGGCGCCTCGTCCGCGCCGCGTTCGTTTCGCTGCCGACGCGCACGGTGCAGCCGCGCACAGCCCTGCCGGGACCAGACACCAGGACACCGGTCACTCGACTCCGTCCACCCGCAGCCAGCAAACCGCCGCCTGCGCCGCGTCCGTGTACCCCACCGGCCCCACCAACCGCCTCCACTTCCGGCCCGCCGGAACGCCGGCTCCCGGAACCTGCGCAGGGTGGAGAAGAAAGGTTCCGGGCTGGGGGGCGGAAGCTTCGGGGCTCCTGGACCCCTTGGGTAACGGGTGTTCCTCAGGGCTGAGGTAGAGCATATGTCCACGTACTGGACCGCCCAAACCCCTATTCGGCTCAGGATATCCTGCCCAGTCTATGTCCATTCCCAGAACATGGGCTCATGATGGACCTGGAACTGGATCAACTCAGCCGCCCAGGTTACAGTCCCTAAGACCCTACCAAGGAAGAAGCTGAATTGGTACGAGCCTAGGTTTCCCCTTGGGGAAATGGGGCAGGGCAACCCAAGGTCTCAGGGGAATCATAAGCCGAGGAATTGCAAGGGGAGATGGTCAAACCACGAACATCACATTGTTAATGTGCCCCAGCATCCCCTGCCCACCCAGGCCTGACACCCTCAGGCAGGAAGAAAGAAACCAGAGTTTACAAACACCTCTTTATTGCAGAAATTTCAGGCACAGGTACATGGAAGAAGCTGTATTGCAGATTTTATACAGGGTGGTGTAAGAGGCAGCAGGCACCTACCTCTCTCCCAACCCCCACTCCAAACACACAGCATCCTAAATCAGTCCCACTGAAATCTCCTGAATTTGTGGCCTTCTAAAAACAGTACATCATCCAGTCCTGTGCTCAGTGTAGCCCGACAACTTGTGGGGGTCTGAGGAGTCCTTGGCCTCCATCCATAGTGCAGGAAGGAAGGGGGAGTGCAGGTCAGGCATAACTGTGGTGCCCTCACCAATCCTGAAACCCCTAACAGGGCACCAGCCCAAGACCTGGGTTTGGTTCTAGCTTCTGGTTGCTACCTTGCCACCAGGCTTATACCACCAGAGGTCTCAGGGCTAAAGGGCTAGTTCTGCAATGGGCAAGGCCTCTCTCCCCCAAAGTGAGAAGCAGAAACTGCCCCAACAGTTAAGATTTCCTGGGACTTGAAAACAATGTGAAGGTGTGTGTGTGTGGTGAGAGAGGAAGCAGGAGGCTTAGAGATGCCTTGCAGATGTCTGAGGGGTGAGAAATCCCAGAGCACAAATCCCTCAAACTCAGACTCTGATTGCCTACTTTCGTAACTCTAAGTCTATACTCCAACCCAACTGGGCCTGGCTCTGTGGGCAATGGAGGCTGGGCGTTCTGGGCACTCACCTCTGGGCAATGATATCCAAAGCAGATGGGACAAAATCTGAGCTGCCCTCTGCTTGGCTTGGGGTTTGTGGGGTACCCTGGATGTGATCCTGACCGTTCTGGGGGGTAGAACAGGACCCTCTCCTCAAACCTTTGCTCATTTTATACAGGGTAGTTTTGCTGAGGCCTCAGTCCAGAGCACCTGAACCTGATGAGTCACTTTCAGTGGGATTCTAGATCATCTCTATTACCAGAGCCCTGATCCTACCCAATGTAGGAGTCATCAGAACTGACTGCAGAGGCTTCAGTGCAAAGGAAGCTTTGGGCCGGACCTGAACTCTGTCTGCAGCTCAGTTTTCCAAGACCAGGGGGGCTGAGGTGGGGAATACTATGCCCTACAGGGCTTCTGAGAGAAGCTAGCTGGGAGTGCTGCTTCAGCAGTTTTCTCTTTGCAACAGGTATTGCTGAGTTGGGGGAGAGGTGGGAAGGTGAGACATGAGAGAGCCAATGGGGCAGGGTGATTACTGATGCCCAGCCAACTATTAAACTAATTAAAACAATTTAAACTGTTAAGAAAATTTTGTGGTTTTATTGTATCATGAGGCATTGAAACATCCGAACAAATCAATATCTGGGCGGTGAGGCAGCTGCTTTCTCCTTCACTTCTTTGGGTTACTAGAGCAACTTGTCAGTAGATTAAAAAAAAAAAAAAAAAAAAGACAACCTTTTGCATTACTTAAGTCTTTCCAAGGCATGCGCTGGTACAACACAAACTTCTCCTGTCAGATGCAACTAGTCTAGCATCCAAACATCATGCACAATACCTCGGTAGCAGCGCACTGCGCCCGCTCCCGCCGCGGCCCTGCTCGTTTGTGTATGATATTTGGGGCATCTGGAGGAGTGTGAATAGTATCAGGAAGAGGAGGGAGGAGGAAACAGCATGAGTGCCTGGCTGGGAGGAGGTCAGCCAAAGTTGTGCAGGGCAAGCCTGAACATGTCATTGGTGCAAACCCAAGCATCGTTGATGTTCTTTAATAGGAACATCTGGTGGAACCCCATGATGGGGTCTTCATCAGCCTGTGAGGAGAAAGAAAATGATTCAGTTAGTGGGCCAAAGAACAGGAAGGTAGTTCAGTGGTAGGGGAACAGGACAAAAGAATGCTGACTTTGGGATCAGACCCTACTGTCTTGGACTTAAATTCCAGTAGAGCCAAGGGATACTTGTGAATGTGAATTGATACAACATACTGGGCACACAGGGGCTATGGATGGCAGCTCACGCTGCTGCATGCACTTAAACTGCCGAGTAAGTCACCAGTTAGCTACTGCAACAGAGCAGAGAAAGGACCTGCTCTGAGCTCATGTCTCTAGGCACAGTGATCAATTTGAAAGACTTCTGCAGTGCTCACCACGTAACTTATAGTACCTAAAAACTAAACAGTCTTAGCGTCTGATTACTATGCCAGTTAGTCCAATTAGGAGAAACTACAGCTAATACTGACTGTGACCAGGTAGGTGAGAAAAGCCTCAAAACTGAGTTCACACTGTAATCACAGCTCTACAGAGCAAAAACGAAGCAATGCCACCAGGTGATGTTTCCTGTCATGTCATATATACAACAATTGCAACGAGAAAAGAAAGGCAAAACACCTTCAGCCAAACTGCAGAAGACCAGGATAAAGCCTAGTTAGGGTAGAAGCCCAGTTAACCACCTCGGTCTCTAACACTGCTGGGTTTTCTGGGAGTTATCATCAGCAAGAAGGCAAATCAAGTCTTTTGGGGTTCTGAGTTGGACAGAAACAGCAGAATGAACCTGAAGCCAGGTAGGAATGGGCAAGGAATACTGACCCTAGCCTGGAAAGTGGGCACTGAGCTCCCTGGAGAGACCTCTTCACCCAAAAGGGCCTATTTGAGCACAAACTCTGGGCAGGGTATGTTGGGCAGGCAGGAAAAACTGACAGCAAAGTGCAGGCCAGAAGGTAGGTCCCTCTGGGTCCATGGGTCCATGGCAGAGGCCTAGAGGCTCCCTCTCTCTGCCCTTGTATTTGACTCAGGAGGCCCCACCTAGCCTAGGGAGAAGGCATACAGACCTTCAGAGCCCCACGGTGACACAAGCCCAAGAGACTGGGACCTGGTCAAGGGACAACCAATTCGTCCTGCTTTAGGAAGGAGGAGAGGCTTTTTAGAAACTAAGAATCCGGCTTCAGTCTGCTGGAGCACAATGGGTACGAGTTCCTGGGAGAATTCTTGGGGGACTGAGGAGCTGAAGGCTTTGAAGAGGACAGGTCTTGAGAAAAAGAAAGGAAAGTGCAAAGAGAAGCAGGAGTTCCAAGAATCTGCTTTGCTCAGCAGGTGGAGGAGCCAGCAGCCAGCTCAGGGAGTGGCAGCATGGACTCCAGCAGGTGACTGCGACTCAGCACCCAGCGGGCCCCTCTGGATCCAGCGGCCTACAGAAAGCCCACTTACACCTCAGGGCAGTGCAAAGGCCCAGTAGCTTGGCACCACAGCTCCACCCTGCTCCTATACCTCTTGTCCCTTTTCCAAAAAGGCTCTAGACCAGTACTCTCCAATAGTACTTTCTGTAACAACAGAAATAGTCTATGTCTGGGGGTACCTGGGTGGCTCAGTTGGTTAAGTGTCCGACTCATGATTTCTGCTCAGGTCGTGATCTCATGGGTCGTGAGATCGAGCCCCATGTCAGGCTCTGCGCTCAGTGGGGAGCGTTCTGAAGATTTTCTCTCCTTCTCTCTCTCTCCCTTCCTCTGCCCCTCCCCCCACTCGCACACTCAAATAATCTTTTATTTTTTTATTTTTTTAAAGATTTATTTTTTTATTTTTTTATTTGAGAGAGAGAGAATGAGAGAGAGAGCACATGAGAGGGGGGAGGGTCAGAGGGAGAAGCAGACTCCCTGCCGAGCAGGGAGCCCGATGCGGGACTCGATCCAGGGACTCCAGGATCATGACCTGAGCCGAAGGCAGTCGCTTAACCAACTGAGCCACCCAGGCGCCCCATCTTTTTTTTTTTTTTTTTAAAGATTTATTTATTTATTTGAGAGAGCGAGAATGAGAGAGAGAAAGAGTACATGAGGGGGGGAGGGTTAGAGGAAGAAGCAGGCTCCCCGCCACGCAGGGAGCCCGATGCGGGACTCGATCCAGGGACTCCAGAATCATGACCTGAGCCGAAGGCAGCCGCTTAACCAACTGAGCCACCCAAGCGCCCCCCATCTTTTTTTTTTTTTAAGATTTTATTTATTTATTTATTTGACAGAGAGAGACACAGCGAGAGAGAGAACACAAGCAGAGGGAGTGGGAGAGGGAGAAGCAGGCCCCCCGTTGAGCAGGGAGCCCGATGCGGGGCTCGATCCCAGGACCCTGGGATCACGACCCGAGCCAAAGGCAGACACCCAATAACTGAGCCACCCAGGTGCCCCTCTAATAAATAATCTTAAAAAAAAAAAAAATTCTATGTCTGCACTGTCCAATAGGCAGCCACAAGGACTATGAGCACTTAAAACATGGCTAGTTCAACGGAGAAACTCCATGTTAACTTTATTTCATTTTAATTAATGTAATTTAAAAATAACCATTAAAATCAAAATATAATTTAAAAATGTGATTAGTGGTTATTGTATTGAATTACACGGCTCTAGATGCTTTGGGTGTCCCTTTTTTTTTTTTTTTTTTTTTAAGATTTTATTTATTTATTTGACAGAGACAGACACAGTGAGAGAGGGAACACAAGCAGTGGGAGTGAGAGAGGGAGAAGCAGGCTTCCTGTGGAGCATGGAGCCCGATGTGGGGCTCGATCCCAGGACCCTGGGATCATGACCTGAGCTGAAGGCAGACGCTTAACGACTGAGCCACCCAGGCGCCCCTTGGGTGTCCCTTGATAAGCAGGTCAAATCACAGAGAAGGCAAGGGCGCAGGGCTCTCTCCTCTGCCTGCCCACTCCTTCCTACCACCACCAGTATTATGAGGCAGCAGTACTGTTACCTTGAGCTGGCCCACAACCATGCTGATGATGCAGCTATCTGGCGTGGGCTGATGGTCCTGTGCCGTGATGCTGTGCTGGATTTTCTGGAACGGAAGGCTCTGCAAAAGAAAGAGTGCGTAGTATGCTGTAGCCAGCAGGGCAGGGAAGTAGCTGCTGACAGCAGGGCCCTGGCTCTTACTTACAGACAACTTCTCCACAATGGCAGCTTTCCCCTGGAACTGCTGTCCTTCCCACGTAAGGCATGATGCGTCAATCTGAAAACCAGAAAACATGGGGTCAGGGTCTTATTTGGAAACAATGAGTCCAAGCCTCAGTTTCCTTATCTGTAAAGAAGGGAACTGAAGGTAGCTTCCATACTTTACACTATTAACAACCTCTTTAATTATACTCTATCTTCCCAGAGCCCAGGCTCTGAAACACTAACAAAATACAAATGTATTTAGTAAGTTTGTTTGCCAGTTTTTACTCAAGAAGTTATATGGCCTCTGATATGCCTGAGCCCCAAGCGGGCTATATGTGGCCAAGACTCAGCCAAGTCATCCTGCTGTGTAGTCAGTCAGCACCAGTCCTAGAAAAGCCCACGAGAAATGACTTGGAAACAACGTATATTCATCACCATCTCTAGAGCTCAGGCCGAATTCTACTAAGGCCATTCCCATGGGGACATCCATAGGGTCAGGGAAGGATGGAAGCTGACAAGGCCTCCCAAGGCCTAGTCTGGGACCCTCCCTTCCATCAACATGCAACGCACTAGCTTCCTCCCCTGCCCTCTAGATTTCCCCTGCCATAGCTTTCATGGGCAGAACTGAAAAGTGCCTCTGCTGCTTACCAGCTATAATATTTGGCAAGTTACTTATTTTTCTGAATCTGTTTCCTGACCTTTATTTATTTATTTATATATTTTTGAAGATTTTATTTATTTGAAAGGGAGAGAGCTCGAGCACAAGCATGGGGGGGCACGGGTAGAGGGAGAGTGAGAAGCAGACTCCCCGCTGAGCAGGGAGCCTGATGCAGGGCTCGATCCCAGGACTCTGAGATCATGACCTGAACCGAAGGCAGACACTTTTTTTTTTTTTTAAAGATTTTATTTATTTATTTGACAGAGAGAGACACAGCGAGAGAGGGAACACAAGCAGGGGGAGTGGGAGTGGGAGACGGAGAAGCAGGCTCCCCGCCAAGCAGGGAGCCCAATGCGGGGCTTGATCCCAGGACGCTGGGATCATGACCTGAGCCGAAGGCAGATGCTCAACGACCGAGCCACCGAGGCGCCCCATGAAGGCAGACACTTAACCGACTGAGCCACCCAGGTGCCCGTTTCCTGATCTTTAAAGGGGACATGTGCTGAGGATTATATGAAATGACACAGATAGGGGCAACTACTACACCAAGTAGTTCTTGGTGTATACGATCATCATTAAAATAACACCAAACAATGCCTGCCTAGAAGGATTTCTTAAAAGACACACCAGCCTCCCTCTGGCGCCTGGGTGGCTCAGTCGGTTAAGTGTCTGCCTTCAGCTCAGGTCACAATCTCGGGGTCCTGGGATCAAGCCCCGTGTCGGGCTCCCTGCTCAGTGAGGAGTCTGCTTCTCACTCTCCCTCTGCACCCCCCTCAACTTGTGCTCTCTGTCTCTCTCAAATAAATAAATAAAATCTTAAAAAGGAAAAAAAAAAAAGACACACCAGCCTCCCTGGGCTAACCTCATTTATTTACCATGAGCATTCAGGGCCTTTTGGTCCCCAAAAGGAAGCTGGACTTAGGGCCTCCCGAAGAGCTCAGTTTTGCACTGATGATGTTCATAGCTGCTGCCTCCAGAGAGCACCATGAGCCCTAGCATCTGCCTGCTACTGCGCAATCTGGAACCAGAGGCACTCCCAGGACCATGGGATGGCAAGCCCAGAACACCCTGCCAAGGATATCTGGATCCCTGCTCTTACGGAAGATGACAGAAGGGAATGTGTAGACCAGGTAGTTGGGCTATGCTTTAGGCCCCCTGTCCCATGGACAGAAACTCAGATACAAGGGTAGAGCCAAATCCAGTGAGGGCTACTAGAATTTGTGAACTGGACAGGCTAGCCCAATATCTGAATTGATCCCCTGGAGTCCCATTCAGGCCCTAGAGCTGAAGACTTACATAAATTGCGCCTAGTTGGGTTCTGTCGTTATCAAATAACTGGTAGTAATGTTGAATGAAGCTGGATCCAATCTGCTCCCAAATTGGCTTGTCTCCCATTCTGGAGCGTCACCCGGCCTCGTTGAGACCTGCAAGATGAGCAAGACAGAGAGGGAAGTGTTGGTGCCAAGGGAGCAGGAGGTAGCCAGGTGCTGTTTCTTCACTGACCCCCACCCCTCCTGTCCTCCTTGAGCAGGAAATCCTTTGCTGAGGTCTGTATTCCCATGGAACATAGAGAGGCCCTGGGGAACTGGTAGGAGACCCCTCCCAACACAGACCAGTGCAGGGAGCCCAGAGGTGGACCCGACTCAGCCCCTCCTTTGAGGAGCTATGGATGAGGAAACAAAGGGGTGCCAGGGATGTGAAGCACATAGGATGGGAGCTGAGGGTAGAGCCAAGACAAAGGAAAGTCAGAGCAAGCCCTTCAATGTTCAACGGGGGGTGAGGCTTTTAAGGAGGAGCTAACCGCACCACTCTCCCACATCTTTTCATTTGATCCTCTCAACAACCTGCAAGGCCAGAGTTACTACTATTCTTCCCACTTTGCAGGTCAGAAACTACAGATGTCTGTGTGTGGAGTGTCTTCTATTGCAGTCCTCAGTCCCATCAACACTGCCCCAGGGCTGTATTGGCAGGTGGAGGAAGACAAAGTGAGAGGGGGAGATGGTTCCTCAATGCCCCACTTGCAATGAAACACCAAGTGACCCTCCATTTTAGTGTTGGGAGCAGTTTACTTCTTTGAGCACTGGTAAATCTCTTCATTTCTTCACTGACAGGGTTACCCCTACCCACTTTCAGAGCTGCAGATATGAGTTCAGAAGATCAGAGAGTAATACTGAGGGGTGTTGGGAGGGGAAATGGAGGCTGTGAGGGGGAAACATGTCATCTCTCCATACCCCCCATCCCAGCACTGCCCCTGTTGGAAGGGGATTGCCCCCCTCTGCTCTCTGAGGGGGAAGGGAGACCCCCTCACAGCTACAAACATCACAGCTCTGAGGGTGCTAGTTGGCAAACTAGAGCCCCAGATGAGAGCCACTCTGGCTCTGTTAGCCAGCAGCCCCCCACACCCCCCCACCGGAAGCCCACATCTCACTGAAGGATCCCATGACAGCAGACTTTTATGCTGTTCTATAGTTGGGTCTGACTACCTCCCCATCTCCTGATAACAGGACTCTGAACCTAAGAGGTGTCAACCCTGGCAGACAACAATTAACTGTGGTGGAATATGATGTAAGTCACTACCCTAAAAAGGGCCTCAGCTTCCTCCTCTGTAAGGGGGTGGAACCCAGATGTTGCCAGTGGTTGTAAAGCCTCACTAAGGGAATCTGCTAGTTCGCTCCAGTCCCTATGACCTCACCCAACGCCAGAGGAGCCAGCTGGGATGGATAGTGTAGGGGGGCAGTGGCTTACCCAATCCAGCCAATCTCTTAGCCTATGACCAATACTCCAGCCAATGAGGGGCCAGGAAGATGAGCCAGCTTTATTTTAGGTCCCATAGGAGGTAGTAGCACTAAAAATAGGAGCTCAGTGCTGGGATGACTAAGAAATGTCCAGGATAAAGTCTAAAACAAGTAGAAGAGAAAGCCTGGACCCGGCCATGCCTGCTACACAGGAACACAAGGTGTGTTCCAGTTCATACTCTGCCAAGAAACAAATCAACAAGTGGGAAAAGCATAGGATCAACAGCTAGTCTCAGCTGCTGTCTTGGTCACATTTCCAAGGGATCAGGCTGTGGCTATACCCACTCCCCATCTCAAATCTCGGCCCCTTCCACCCTAGTATTCACTACGTTTGGCTCACTCACTGTGGCCCAGCCCTACAGTATCTTACCCCAAGATGTCCTACTCAGCTCCCAAGAGCTCTGGGGCAAAGGGAAAGCTGGAGGAATGGATGAGGGCCATCTCGCCCTCTGTCCTCAGCAAGGTGGGGCAGCCCTCAGGGAAGGTCTTGGAGAAAGAGTATGCCTTTTGAAAGAAAAAGCATAAGCAAGTGCCTGGACACATGAAAAGAGGTAAGGGCAGGAAACCAGGAAGCTGGAGATGAAGGGTGACAGGAAAAAAGGCTAAATAAAAGCTGATCCAAAGACAAAAGTGGTGCCATGTGGTAGGACAGTGATGCAGAGGAAATGTGGGGGTGTTTTTTCTTTCTTCAATATTGTTCTTAAGGTGTGATAACTTGCCAATACGAAAACTACTTGGCAGAAATAGAGGGTGGAGGGATAAAGGGACAGAAGGGTACTCTGGTCTAGTGGGGCAGGGCAGGGCAAAGTGAGCTTTCCTAAGGAATGAGACTGCTCAGGGCTCCCAGAAAGTGTGAGAAGGAACCTCCAAAACTATGTGGCTTGAGGCCATTTCCAAGTAGGGTCCCCGAAGCTAATACCAACTTGGCTGGCCTGCCTGACCCTGTTTTGTTTATTTGCATGTAGTAATCATGACAGCCATGTGGTCAGATCCCACTGTCATCCCACTTTACAGGTGGGAAAACTGAGGTTCAGCAATATGTCTTGCCCCAAGGCCATCTAGTACATCAGTGCTAATACTGGGTCCCCTGGTTGAAGTCAGTGCTTTCTTCCTGCTAACTTTGTCCCTGAGCTCTAAACAACAAAGCTGGCCATGTCCCTTCTCTACAACAGCCTCACTTTTGGATTAAACCCTGAAGCTCCACAGGTGGCCATCCACACCTGTCCCTATCTCCCTACCATTCTCTCCTACCTTCATCCAGCTCCACACACAAACAGACCAGAACTCGCTGAGCACTTGCTCACTGGTTTTTGCCCCACCCCCACCCCATGAATCCCCTTGCTGGGATGTCCTCCCTCCCCTCATTTGCCTGGTCAGTTCCTGCTCTTCCTTCAGTTCACTGTTCAGACTCCATCTATTTGGGTCCTCCTTCCCAGACTCAAATGTTGACCCCAACCCCATGTGCCAGGGCCTACTCCTCTGCCTAAACACTGTAGCTCTGGGCTAGGAGGATTCCAGTGTGGTTCTTGCCACACCCACTCCACCCGACCCCAATCCCCCAACACAGAGTGTGGCTCAGCAAACTACAGGATTTACAGTTTCTGACTCCAAATTTCCCACAAGCTTTCAACTCATGGCTGGGAGGCAGCATTCCTGCATCCAGAAAAAGAAGCAGGGAGCAAAGCGCCACCCCCCCCCATCCCCACGCACCACAGGAAGGGGTCTGGGCCAGGCTGGGAGGATGCTCCCCAGGATGGCCAGCAAGCCCTGACCTTGCTTCTAATACATATACTGCAGAAAGAACAGTCTGAAAAGAAAAATGCCAAGGCTCAGAAGCAGCCTCACATCAGATTGGGGACTGACCTTCATGACGGCTTCTCCTACAGTTCTTCCAAGAGGGCCGCTGACCACGCCATCTCCTGCTTCACCCCAACAGTCCGCAGGCTGACTGAGGCCAGGCTCCTCGAGGAGCAGAAATGACCTTGATGACCTCTCGCCCACTGAGCATCAGCCTTCACTGACCTTTAGGTCTCTGTGGGTGCAAAGACCCTCTAAGAATGTCTCAAAAACTGTGGCCCTCTCCCAATAAATTTGCACGGAGGTAGAGATGCCCCAGGCTTGTGAATAATTTCGAGTTGTTCACACTCCCTGAGGTTCAGCCACAGACCCCAGGTTAAAACTTCTTTCCCAGAAGACCCCATTAGACAACAGAAAAATTTCATTTTTATCCTCAAATTTTGGGTGTTTCCAGTGACAAAACTTAAATAGCAGTGTCCAGCTGATAACATGTCAATTTTCACTAGTACGTATTAGACACAGAAATGTGCTAAGAGGTCTCTCTATGTGCATTTGCTCCTAATACCCTGTGAATCAACTCCCACATTACACTGCAGCACAATGAAGCTCAGAAAGGTTAGCTCACTCACGCAAGGCCATGAGCCTAATGGATGGTGGAACTAGACGGAACCAGGTTTAGTGGACTCCAGGGCCAAGCCCCCCAGAGACAATAGATCAGACATAAAAATGAGCAGACCACACCAGTGAGAGAAGTGCTCCTGCGCAAGTAAGGCTGAAGCCCTGACCTCTAACCTTGACTCTGTCAGAGAGGGGCAAGACAGAACTGAACCAAGGCTTCTGCCTCCAAACAAAGGGACCAGGCAGATTTCCACACCAAACCCAACAATAGGCGTTTTCATGGGGGATGATCTCACAGTTTTCCCAAACCCGCAAAGTCACAGCTCAGTTCTACCATCTCAGCAAATCAGAGATAGATCCTGGTCTAGCTAAGCCTGGGGCAGGGATGGGGGCAGGAGAGTGATGGGGAAGAAGATGTCACAAACTCCAGACAGATACACAAAAAGACCCACGCTTGTCTTTTCTCAAGCACCCATCACCAAGGCCTGCAGGGAATGCTAGCAGATATGCTGAGCTTCTAGTAGGATCCTTGAAATCAGCATCAACCATGGCCATTACCCTCACATGCCCTATGGCCCTCAAATGTTCCCAGTGACTTCCCTTTCTATTCTCCACTGACAGTCTCAACTACTTAGCCGGCCTTCAAGGCCCCCGGGTGACCTGCCCTCCTGGCTGTCCAACCTCATCTCCTGCCACCCCCTCTCCCCCCTCCTCTACAGCCACTCAGGGTATTTCCCTGTTTCTGGAACATGTTGAGCCTCTTCTCACCCAAGGGCTTTGCAACTGTTTATCCTTCTACCTGGATCACTATTCTCCCTGGATCTTCATGTATCTGGCTCCTTGTCACATATGTGTCAGCTCAAATGTCACCTCCTCACAGACACCTTCTCTGATCACTCAGTCTAAAATAACTGCCCAGCTACTCATTTCACCATCTTGTTTTGTTTTCTTAGCACTTATCACTGCATGAAATAGTCACATTTAACATATCTGTTTATGATCTGTCTCCCCGACCTAGGCAGCCCTGTTCCCATGGTGCCTGGCTTAGCCCTTCTTCTTTGGAGGACTGAATTCTGGACAAACCCTGCTGAATGTAAGTGGCCAAGTGACCCACTTCCCCTTCACCTACACCTTCTGTCCAACTCATCAGGAAACAACCCTTTGTCATCAGTCACCTGTCTGTCTGAGGGTGTGGCAAGTGAGGCTTGGCCCAACCCCCTCTCTCATTTTCAAGGCTTTGGTCACCTGAGGGACAGCTGTGGATCAACAGCAGGCACACAACCACACCCTCAAGGTCTGACCTCTAGCCTACTCCTCCTCTCCCTCATTGTATGACCCTCTGACCCTGTCTCCTCACCAGTAATTACGGGGATGTTGGGGGTAATCAACTGAGAGTATAAAGCAAGACCCAGCAGCAAGGAGTCAGTCAGGTCCTAAGTGAAGCTCCAGCTCAAGAACTAGAAAAAAGGTGGTTACCTCAGCCTCCTGCAAGGATACCACATCATGGAGCAGCCTCGACACAGGACTGGCAACTGCCTAGTCCATCACTCTCCTACCTGAAGTCTGGAGAGCAATCAGCCAAGGTCTGGTGCGTGAATGGCTGGCTGGGACAGAACCCTTTCCTGGGGCAGACCCAAGGCCTAGGTGCCCCCAGCACCCTGAGGGCCTTTTCCTCCTCTTCTGTCTGGAGGAGGGATCCAGAGCTTTTGGGCTGCCCTGGCTAGCTCAGAAGTTGAACCTTGAAACCTGCATTCTGGTCTTTCTGCTCTGTACTTAGTCCATGAGTAGCCTCCCTTTCCCACGTCACTCAAAGATCTCTGGGGCCCCTGTCCTAGACAGCTCCCATCCATGAACTGAACCCCAGGTTATGAAATTGCTGATCAGGTATATATGGACTTGGCTCCCCAGTTGGGCCTGAAGCCCCTAAGTGACCACCCCCATGGTCTGCTACGACCATGCCTGGCGAATACTGTCATGACACTCCAAGACTGAGGTGAGCAGAGGAATGAAGGGATGAACATGGAGTCCCCAGGGTGCTGAACTGGCCTTCTCTGTAAGCCAAACAGTTACATGTGCTCTCTCATCTGAGCCTCATAGCTGTAAAGCTAGTATGATTATCATCATTTTCTAGATGAGGAAACCAAAATTCCAAGAGGTTAAGAAAGAATTCAAGATGACACAAGGCCACTGGCATAGCCAGCATTAAAATGTCCACTAAAATGGCCTGGACTGGAACAGCTGAGAGCCAATGTCAAGTAGCAGAAAGTGTAGAGGTAACAAATGAGATGGTGAGGAATGGAGGCTAGGCCTTTTCTTACCCTCTGAAATCAGCAAGTTCTATGCCTCTCAGTACAGAAAGCCCCTGAGTGCATGCTCGTCTGGTCAAAGCAGGACTACACCATAGCGACTAGTGAGAACTTGCATTTGCCTAGGTCTGAAATCACCTCTGCCAGTGGAACCAATGTCTCTATACACAGACATCACTCCAGGGGGCAGCAGTCTCTGCCCTGGTGAGACCCAGTGGCTCTGATGAAGTATGAGAGGCTTTGAAAAACAATCATTCCATAATTTCCCCAGTTTACTGAAGCAAGCAGCCCTGAGTTCCCCGGCAAGTCAAATACACCCGCCTCTTGAGGGGGAGGTTCTCCTCCTCTGGGGTAGGCCCCTCTCTAGTCTTGGGGCTTAGGGAGCTGGCACATAGGTACCAGCAACATTAAGGGTAAAAGGCAACCTTAGCCCAACCCCCAGGATCCTGTAAGTCTACTTTAACATATAAGAATTCCTTTAGGGGTGCCTGGGTGGCTCAGTCGGTTAAGTGTCAGTCTTCGGCTCAGGTCATGATCTCAGGGTCCTGGGATCGAGCCCCGCATGGGGCTCTCTGCTCAGTGGGGAGCCTGCTTCTCCCTCTCCCGCCACTGCTCCCCCTGCTTGTTCTCTCTCTGTCAAATAAATAAATAAATAAAATCTTAAAAACAAAAACAAAACAAAATCTTAAAAAAAAAAAAAAAAGAAAAAATTAAACTAAAAAAAATTGAAAAAGCAAAAAACCTCCATGATGAGGTTCAACTCAACCCCAACCCATTGGAAATCCTGCTCAACTTCCTTTTTTCTTTTTTTAAAAGATTTTAAAAGGCTCGCTAACAATCTTTTTTCTTCAGTGCTCTAATCATTGCAAAGCCCCCTCTTCTGCACAGGGCCAAGAGCCCCTTTAGGTCCCTTCAACTCAGCCCTAAGTACATAATAACAACATTACTCCTTTCCCCAGCACCAGGACTGGGTAAGACTCATTCTTCTACCTTCAGCCTCGGCCCAGAGCCTAACACACAAAAAGGGCCAAAGAATGGTTGCTGAATAATACTAATCACTGGTGAAAAAGGAAAAGAAAAAAAAAATTCCAAGCAAGATACTAATGCCCCAGTAAGGGAATCCTAGAATACCTTTTATACAAGTGCCTTCCAGTTCTTTTTTTTTTTTTTTTAAGATTTTATTTATTTATTTGACAGAGAGAAACACAGCGAGAGAGGGAACACAAGCAGGGGGAGTGGGAGAGGGAGAAGCAGGCTTCCCGACGAGCAGAGAGCCCGATGCGGGGCTCGATCCCAGGACCCTGGGATCATGACCTGAGCCGAAGACAGACACTTAACGACTGAGCCACCCAGGAGCCCCGTGCCTTCCAGTTCTTAAATTTGAGAATTCTGTGTCATTCTTAAACCATTCATGCCACCCCAACCCACCAACTGCAAAGACAGCAGAATAAAGTGAGATGTAGCTTGGAGAGAAGTACACTCCATGTCAGTAAAGGACCTAGTGTTGAGCTTTTTGAGAACCCAGGCACCCCCACACCCTGCCATGCTTATGCAGCCACATTTCGACTGTTCCATGCCAGACCCCACTTCCAAGTCAGCCCTACATGAATAGAAGGTGCAGACAGATTCTGAAGAACCTCAGGATTCTCCTCTTATCTCTGAGATACAGATGGCCTGCCAAGTTCCAGAAAGGTCAAGGACTTCTGGGGGTCAGGATGCCTACCAATGGCTAGCTAAGCCCAGACACAGAAGTTCTAGAAAACTTCTAGGGTTGGAGTGAGAGGGAGAGACCAGAATTCCTCCTACTCCTGACACCGCTGCCAGTGGTGAAGGAACAGTATCAAAAAGGAACAGTATCTTTTTGACCTTGAAGGAAACCATGATCATCAAGTCACCTAAAGCCTTGGAATGTGCAAACTAATCCATAGATATAAGCCTAGTCAACTGAAACCTGTGTCCTAGACAGAACCAATCCTGACAATATAGAGAGGGTCTTGAAACAACTGCTTCTAGCACTAGGAGATTCCATCACAGGGATCCTATGTATGTCCTGTGGGCAGTCCCTCCTTGTTGCCTATCTCCACCAGCAAACCAGACCCTTCTAAGCCTGCTGAATGAACCTGACTTCCACGTGCTTACGGACCAGGATGTGGACAAGGAGGTTTGAGTTCAGAGAGAAGGGAAGTGCTGGTTAGGAGATCTGGACAGATCTTTGCCTGCCCTCCTCAATCAGAGAGAATGACTAGACAGAGCAGGAAAAGGAAAACTTCCAATGACCAGAAAAACATCACCTGGGGAAATACTCAAGGAAAAAAAAAGTCCAGGGGTGGCGGCTTTCGGCATCATGGGCCTAACTCAACTTTCCTAGGAGACTTGCTTGTTGCTGAGGCCAGGCCTGCAGAGACTTAGCTGCTGCTTTAATCCTTGCAAGAACTATGGCTCAGAAGCTGTACTGGGTCAGAGAAATCAAGGAATCAACAAGCTGTTTCTTCCCCAAATCCCAAGGTTCTCTCTGGACTGGTCCCTTAATACATCATCAATCAATGAGAAATGCCTTTACAAAGCCCCTCAGAAGACTACTCTAAGGCTAGATACTCCTCCTCTCCCAGGACTCAAAGGGGTAGCTGGAGCCATCACTGAAGGCAGTTTCCCAAGGCTCAACCAGCATCTTGCCTGTACACAGGTTACTCCAACCTGTACAGGTTACTCCGGAAGTGAGCAAGCAAGTGAGGGAAGTCTGACTGTCTGCAGCTTTCAGCTTTAGTTCTCTCACCCAGGCTTCAGAAGGGCCCCGAAGAGTCTGAATCTGAGCCCCACAGCCCAAATGTGCCCCACCACCAATGTGGCTTCAAATCCAGTCTGTCGTTTGGCACTGGGCTCATGGTCCTCAGGCCCGGATTCTACTTTCCCCTCCACTAAACCTCACCTTATCACCACCATTCTCCTGGAATCATTCTCCTCCGTGGGAGGAGGGCGGATGACTCTGGGAAGGGCAGATGTGAGGATTAGGCTGCGCCGGAGTTCTAATAACGTGTTGGGGGCTCACACATCCAACCTCACCTCCTTGGCTTCCTTCCTCCCCTCCTCCACTAACTCGGCCGCCCAACCCACCCACCGCTGGGGCCTGGTCCCCCGATAGAAGGGCGGGGTCTGAGCCTACCAGTCCGGAGCCGCTCATCACATCAGGCCAGATCCTCCAAGGCTGGCGGGGGGTGAAGTCCCATGTGGAACCCCCTCCCGCCCCAGATTCCCTGACCTGCCCTCCACGCAGGAACCTACGCATGAATTCCAGAGTGGGAGTTAGGTTTTGTGCACTCCCAACGGGTAGACAAGCAGGGGAGAGTTCACCTACATCCTAGCCTGGCTATAGTCGGGAACCGGGTGAGAGTCCTAATCCCGGGCTGCGGCAGGAAAGCGCCCTTACCCAATGCTGACTCCGGAGCGAGCCGGGTGGCCTTGCCCATCCCCGGATCCTTCGCTGGCGGGTGGCAGGACGTGGGGCTGGGGTCGTCCCGCTAGCCTGCCTGCAGAGCTTGCGGGACTCGGGCAGGCCGGGCTAGGCCAGACGGGGCGGGGCCCGGAGAGCCCCATCCGGGTGGTCTGGACCAGAGAAAAAAAGGCCCGGCCGCCGCGCAGTCCGGTGCACCCGCCATGGACACGATAGCCGGATAGGCGCCTGGCTGTCTCTCTCTGTGTTCCCCCCGGTCGCCGCCTCAGAGGACCGGCGGGAGGCGGAGCCGCGCGCGACACATGGCCCCGTCCCCGCGCGGCTTTGGGCCGCCGGTGTTGCGGGGGCGCCCGGAGACTGGCAGCGGAGGCTCCAGGCGGCCCAGAGTGCGGCTCCAGCGGCCCAGCCCCCGCCCCGGCGCGCTAGCCCCGACACTCACCCGAGGGGCTGGCACGATGGCGGCAGCGGCGGCGGCGGCAACCCAGCGCGGTCTGCGACCGACTGTCCCTTCCCCCCTGCCTTCCCTCGCCACCCCGTTGCACTCTGGGAAACGCAGTCCCCCTGAGCTCCTTTCTGGCATAGATGTGCCAGGAGAAAACTACAGTTCCCAGTGTGCTATGCGCCGAGGACCGGCCACGGCCCGCAGCGCGGGAGGTGAGGCTAAGCAGGGGAGGGAGGCTACCAGGGCGAGCCCCTGAGAATTGTGGTCTAGTGGAAGCCTCTGGAACACCCGGGGTTGGCGCCAGGCAAGGGTCAAGGCTCAGTTGTCGCCAGGTCCCAGCTGGTCCGGCCCCGCCCAGGTTGCGCGGTGGTTTGGAGCAGGCCCCGCCTCCGTGGGATTCCGGCCTGGCCCCAAGCAGGCCCAGACGCCCCTCCCGGGGCCCCTGGGCTGTTTCCGCTCCCGAACTCTCCTCCCCTTTGGTGCTCTAGCCACCCCCCACCCCCACCCCCGCCCTTCGACTCTTCTGAGCGGTGCTCTAAAGCCAGCCAGGGCGGAACCCATGGTGTGTGCTGTCCCAATATTCATGTGCCCTGCCCGACCCAAAGCTGGTTTCGAGCAGTCGAGGCTTTCCTTTGGGCTGGAGACTCAAATGCTCAAGTGGGGCTCAGCTGGAGACATGATTACCCTTACACTTGTACAGTTGGGGGTCTCCAAAACATTCCCATAAGTTTTTTGTTTGTTTTTATTTTTGCAGCAGGTAGGGCAGCTAAGAGTTTCATTTTTATTAACGAGAAAAGCGAACTGGTTCACCCAAACTTCCCCTGTGATTTAAGCGACCAGATTGTCAATAATCTGTCCCACCCCTTGCCCTTTCATCACCCATTTTCATCGTTTCCTGGGCAATGCAAACATTTGAAATAAGGCCTGTGTCTAAGTCAGGCCTGTTGGGGAAATGCTCTGCAGCTAACCCAGGTGGATCACAGGTAAGGGAAATATCATCCTGGCAGCTCCATGCTTTCCCTCCTAGCCAGAGATCTCAGTATTCCTGTTCTTCCATAAGTTTTGCACCTTTACCAATACACACACACACACACACACACACACACACACACACACACACTCACTTGCTGGGAATGGCTGTTAAGATCAGGTCTGCACTACCTTGCCTGACTAGATGCTTATTACTCAGCCAGTGAGAACTCTGCATTGTCCTGTTTGTGGTGCATCTGGGACCTCCCTTGTTCTGTCATTCCCCCACCCCCAAGAAGCTAAAACTCGAGATAGATTGTATGCACATAACCCCCAGACACCAGAGTCTTGGCCGGAGCCTGGCCCTCACCTGTCCTGGGAGGGCTGCTGAGAGGTCCAAGTGAGCCAAAGCAGAAACAGTGTGTCTTCAACAAACGGGAGCTAGGATACACTAAACAGCATAGACTGAGCCTGGAAAAGCCCTCACTCCTAGTGAAGAGTGGGGACATGTGAGAGAGTGGCTTAACAGCTGCCCACAAAGGGCTTCAGTCCCAGCTGGCCTGGAAGGGCAATGCTTTGCATCCACCGCCTTATTTACGATTAGCCAGAACTAATGCTAGGAAGGCAGAGATCCAATCCTTTCCACAACCAGGCACCTGTACAACCTATACTCCACCCCTCTTAAACCAGAGACTTGTTTCTCAAGTCAGTGCCAAGGGCCATGAGGAGAGCAGAGACTAGAGAAACATTTGTCATTTCAGTTCACAGATACAGGGAAAGCCCCTAAGGAAGTGGCCTTTTCTAAAGTAAGAGAAGGAAGTCATGTTTTATGGAGCCCAGGAAGTGTCCATTTGTGCCCGAACACCTGTAGTAAATAGGGCTAGCTTTAAAGGCTTGCCTTGGCCCATTGGCTTTAAGCTAAGTTATTTGGACCTATAGATAAAAATATCACCTCACCCCTACCTTATCTAAAGAAGAATAGAAACAGCCAAGAAATGAGTCAAGGGGTCACAAATCCCAACTCCTCCACAATGATAACATCCCAAGGCCAAGGTATCTATAGAAGAGTTCTTATGTGTGCAGGAAGCATGGCTGGTTCCAGCTGTGATCTTCACTAAGTAACTGCATGCCCATGTGTGCCACTGTACTAGGGCTAAAATGGTAAGTGAAATTCAACCACAGCTGAAAATTCATGAGGAATTCAAAACCCTCAAGAGAAGTGAGCAGTCACAATTTGGTTTAGTTGTCAGTTGCTCCTTCTCCTAACCCACAGCAAACTGGGACCATTTGGTGCAGTTTCTAAACTCTTTGGAGCGAGCTGGGCCAGGAACTCTCTGAGAACCTTATGAGGTCAGGGTCCATGTGCTCAGGGCCCCTTGATGGACAAGCATGGTCATTGAAGCATTTCTACTCTCAGGATCAGCCTCGTCCTTGAGACCTAAGGTAGAGGCCTGTTGGGAGGTCTATTTCCCCACCTTTCAGGGATACTGAATCTTTATAAAAATAAAATGGTGAAACCCAAATTAAAACCTTACTTTCTGTTTAATTCGTTTTGCCAAACAAACACAGTGAAAACTTTAGTCTGACTAATTGTACAGAAAATAGAATTTGTAACCAGTAGCAAACATAACAGGATAAACCTAAGTCCCTGGCAAGCTGGATCTTCATCAGCAGGTCACCTAGATCCCCTTGTAGATGGCCTCCTGGGGAGGGAGGTCCTTATAGGCAGAGGCACAGATCTGCCAGTCCCCATCAGAATCACAGGCTGCACCTGGGAAGGAAAAGCACGAAAAGGAGAACTGATGTTACTTGGATCTCTTATCACTACACACGGAGGAGTTGTCTCAATGCTGGCCAACCTCAAGGTGTTGTCTTCCCAAACCCATAGTCTTGGGCATCCGACCTGCATCCTGAGTGGGTAATCTTCAAGTTCAGTGGTTCTGAAGCCTCTGCTTAACCAGAACCTGCAACATAAACTGGGGGTGAGGTGGGGAGTGGGGGACAAAATCATAATTGCTGGTGTCACCTGTACAGAGTCTGAGGTCCCAGACTTCAGGACCTTGCTTCAGGAGAAAACAAGACAGGGTGCCAGGTCACCAGCAAGAGAGTCCAGCTGCCCTAAGCTTCAGTACTGTCAACCAGTGCCCCAGGAGTATAGGGGAGTTCAACAGCAGCGGCCTAAGGTCCCTGTAGGCTGAGAGGGGTCCAGGAGTCCAGCAAGCCGAGGGGGACCCATTCACATTCCATGCTTCTTTCGGATGACAGCCATGGCCAGCAGCCGATCCTTCTCGCGGAGTTCTTCTCGTAGCTTGGCCTCGGTGAGACGCAGGTGGCGGATGCTGCCTTTCATCTCCTTCATCTTCACCTCCATCAGCGCCAGGATGTCCCGCTGCTCGTTAAGCTTGCGCAGGAGCTCCTCCTCCGTGGTGCCTGACGACAAGGAGTATGAGTGGTCGGAGCCAGTATCAGGGAAGCCCTCTTCCCCCACCACCACCAACTGGGGACCCATAGGGCACTCTGCGGCCTCCAGCCCTGCCGTAGCAGCCTCTAGCTCCGACGCGGCGGCTGCGGCGGCTGCGCCCTCTGCAGCGGCAAACTCCACTTGCACGGTCAGGTCGATGGGTTTCACGTCTTCGCCGGTGGGAGTGGTGGGCGCTGGGGGCACGGACCCCGGGGCCTGGCTGCTGTCTACAGCGGCCTGAAGGGTGAGGAGCACAGCAGCAGAGGCAGACACCAGGTTCGGCTGCAGCTGGGAGGCCTGGGCAGTGGAGGCTGACGGCTGCTGCTGCTGCTGCTGCTGCTGCTGCTGTTGTTGTTGTTGTTGCTGTTGTTGTTGTTGTTGCTGCTGCTGTTGTTGCTGTTGCTGCTGCTGCTGCTGCTGCTGCTGCTGCCTGCGGCGGGCGGCTGCGGCCCCCGCGGGTCTGCGTGCTACTTTGCGCTCGTTGACGCCGCGCAGCGGGAAGATGGTGGGGACGCGCACCGTGTAGGTCTTGCGGCCGCCCTGGAAGTGGACGCTGCAGAGACGATGGCCCGTGGTGGGCTGGAAGGTGGAGAAGCACCCACTGACGCCAGCACGGGACACGTTCTTGAGCCACAGGCGCCGCAGTTCAGCGTCCTTGGGAAACGTGTAGAAGTGCAGCGCCTTGTCCCGGTGCGAGTTGTTGTAGCAGCCCGGCACGCAGCACGTAAAGCCTGGCATGGCTGCGCCGCGCGGCCCGCCTCGGCGCGGCCCGCCTCGGCCCGGCCCACCGGCCTCCTGAGCCCTTCGACGGCCCGGTTGGTCTGCCGCCGCCCGCCCCTCGACGGGCGGCGCCGCGCGGGGCCTTAGGCGGCCTCCCACTACTGCCGCCCGGCGCGGCCGGCCCGGCCCGGCGCCCCGTGCCAGAATACGCTTCCCGCCGGCCCGCGCTGCGCCGCCCGCCCGGCCGCCCGCCTGCGCTCCGGAGTCGGCCCCGGGGACGCCGCGAAGGACCGCCTGGGAAGGAGGACTACGCCCCCCACAATGCACCGCGCCAGAAGCTGCTCACTTCCGGAGCGGGGGCGAGATTATTCCGGCAGCTTTCCAGGGCACCGTGACAGCCCACGCAGAACAGATTCTTACCCCCACCCGGCTTATCCCCGGCCGACTATAGAGGCGTATTCGGTTGGAACGCTGTCGCCTGGACCGCCCTTCACAAGGACCCGGAATCCTGATGGGGGTCTGGCGGCGCGCGCCTCTGTAGTGCGCAAGCGCCTTGGGCGTTTGCCTACGGAAACTACAATCCCGCAATGCCGTGCGCTGAACTCGGAGGCTGCGGCCTGGGGCGCCGCCTAAAGGAGAGGTCGGGTTACAGGGGACTAGGATTTGGGTGAGGTTGTGTGTCAGCCGGAAGCGCTTCCCCAATCCTGGGGGCTGTGAGTCGATGGCATTCCCGCGGGGACTGGGTCAGAACCTCAGCTTCAGTGCCCAGAAAGACCTCAAGAGCCCCTTTCTCTGCGTTGCGGACTCGCTTAGTTCAGCCGTGGCTTGAGTTGACTCACCTAAACACAGTCACCAGTAGGTGCCTACTGTGTGGCCGGTACAGTGCAGTGAGTTGGGAACTTGCTGAAGGAGTTCGACCCACCAGTCCTGACTACCTTGAGGGATGAGGGTCCGACTTTTGGATAATAGATGTGAATGCACCCGAATGGATGTCTAATCACAGAAATAAATGCTACAGACTAATGAACAGGACAGAGGAGAAAATGGGAAGCGGAGGCCAAGGAAGAAAAAAATGGTGAAAAGCTTGAGTGAGGAGGGAGTAGCTGGTCCTCAGGAAAGAACTAGGCTACGCCCTTAAAGAGCCTGGAAGAGGACAGGCAGGGTAGCTGAAGCGCTGAAAGATACCAAACTGGGCTAAGTTAAAAGATTTGGGATTCAATTCTGCAGATGACTGGGAGCTGTTGAAGAGTGTTGAACCAGAGGATGGACAGAATTTGGATTGTAACAAGACACCTCCCCAATCCCCGACTTCTATGGAGAAAATGTTCTAAAGGGCAAGAGAGGTTTTGGAAAACCAGGGGAAGGTCTGGCAGTTGTTCCGGGGATTTACCTGCTAGCCCTCCTTTGCTGAGTTCCCCTTCTCCCACTTCTTGCCTTTCTTCACCCTTTCTCTAGACTCTCCCTTCACATTTTTTTTCCTCCTGATTACAGACCATGGGTATGAAATTGAAGCCGAGTATATACTATTTCTAATTATTTGACATAAAAACAAAAAAAGACCCGGCATTTAAAAGCTTGTGAAAGAAAAAATATAACACCCCAAGTTAACTGTTACTTTTTCTTTTTTTTAAGTGCTTTATTATAAAAGAAACCCATACTTAAGATGTTTTGGGAAAATACAGGACAATGGGAAGTGAACTATTTGTCTGGTCCCAACATCCAAACATCACCATTGCATTTTCTATTTACAATTAATGTGCTCCATGGTTATTGGCATGGGCTTCACAGACCCATAACAGGAAAAAGTCCCATTCCTCCTGGCCTATGCAGCTGAGGTCCACAGCTTGAACCCCTTCAAACTCAGAAATGCAGTCCATGGTGAAAGAAGTGCATTCACTTGGGTGAATATACAATAGTTAAAACATGAATACACACTTTGTTATATGATTAAATGTTTATAAAATGGGTGCAGTAGGGACAAAATTAAGCAAAAGATCATTGTTATTTGTTATTTTGTATTTTCATTGTCATACTATTACTGATAGAGTTCTGTTCCTACCTGTCTCAAAATCTACCTTACAAAAAATATTAATGAGAGATCAAATTTATATCATTTCTTCATGTACAGACAGTGAAGATTGCGCTCAATAAAATTCTACCTTCCAGGGTGCCTGGGTGGCTCAGTTGGCTAAGCGTCTACCTTTTGCTCAGGTCAGGATCCCAGAGTGCCTGGATCGAGTCCCCCATCAGGCTCCCTGCTCAGTGGGGAGTCTGCTTCTCCCTCTGCCCTTCACCCCACTCATGCTCTCTTTAATCTCAAATAAATAAATAAAATCTTTTAAAAAAATTCTACCTTCCAGTACATAAAATCACCTCTAATCTACACTTAATCCTGTACACTTAAAACATATCTACAATGCATAGCTTTCTCCCCACCCCCACGGCCCTGCCCACGCTCTATCTTGTCACCTTTGGAGAAAGGCTAGAATCTTGTCACATGCCTCCCTGCTTCCAATCTTGCCTCCTCTACAAAATCTGTTGTTTATATGGCTACCAAAATTATATATATATTTATGTGATTCCTCTGCTTAAATCCCTCCAATGGCCTATTGCATTTATAATGTCCAAACTCCTTTCCAGAGCCTGTGAGACACCATATGGTCTAGTCCTTGCCAGTCTCTCATTCCTCCCTCCCTCACTTCATGCACCCAGTATTTTTTTTTTTTTTAACAAGTAGCAAATAGAAAATTTTATCAGTTATGTAAAACACATAGGCCCCTGATCTAGGAACAAAACGATAACTCCACAGGAGACTCAGAACTCAAGTTCTAATTAAGTTTCCATGAAAATTTAAGAAAGGTGGGGAGGCTATCTTGGTGAAAATATGGTAATAGAGTCTCTAGCATTATCAGAACTTTTGAGGGCCAAAATTCATCTCAAAATTGCACATGTTTGGAGATCATTTCTACTGGATCACAAACAGCAAACTAGCCTTTGGGTCTTCAAACTGGTCTCTTCTAAGGCAGAGTGGTGTTCACAAATGCAAATCTGACCAGGTCACATATAGGATAAAATTATTTTTTCCTGGCCCAAGTGTCTCTTCTCAACTCCAGAGGGAGATAGGAATAAGACATTCTAATAATAATGACTGCTATTTATTGAAGATGGGCTTACTATATGTCAGACGCTGAGTTAAACATTATCTCATTGAGGAGCGCCTGGCTGGCTCAGTCTATAGTGCAGAGGACTCTTGATCTCGGGGTGGTGAGTTCCAGTCCCACCTCGGGTGTAGAGATTACTTAAATAAACTTTAAATATATATATATTTCATTGAATCAGTACAAGCCCCTTATCAGGTGGGTATCATCCTCAACTTACAGAAACCAAGGCTTCGACTGGTTTCACACATTTGCCCAGGTGCACTCCCAGGTAAACGTGCCTCCAAATCCGGAGCTTACAACGAACGACCACTACACGCACCACTCGCCTCTGGGCGGTAGGGTTAGAACTGCAACTCCCGTGAGGCTGTGCGGCAGCCTCGCGAGAGTTGGCTTAAATGCTGCGGCGGGAAGGCGGCGGCTTCAGCTACCTCAGCGGTTAGAAGCGGATGGCTGAGGCGATGGCGGAGAGCTACAACCGTGAGAGCGAGCCTACGACTCGCACGCTGTTGCGGCGCGTGCTGGACACTGCGGATACGCGCACCCCGCGGCGACGCCGAAGTGCTAGAGTTAGGTAAGGGAGGGCGCTGCCCGAGCGTGTGAGCAACCATAGGGATTGGGGGGGTCAGGCTTCAGCGGGATCCAGCGCTGACCCTGTTTGGAGAAGGAAACTGAGTCTCGGAGAACCGCAGGGCCCCGGGTTCTGAGAACTGGGTCCACCCTTTACAGTTTGTGCCCCCACCCCCGGGACTCCAGGCTGCCAGGTCTCAGGACTACAAAGCTCAACTCTGCTGGCGTCTTTGGGTTTCTGCCTCTAGGCGCTCAGAATCTGGCCTTCTCTACTGTTCTCTGGGCCACACCTTCCCCCCACACCAGCCCAAAGTGTGTCCAGGCATCTGCCCTGAACTGCCTCCTCTGTGGTCCCCACTTTTCCCTGCACATTCAGTCCCCTTTTCCTGTAACGCCCAGCTGGAAGGTGGGAAAGGAGCTAGAGCACAGCCTGGGCAGAATTCGGGAGGCAGGACCTAGAAAGATGCTTTGCTAGGGAGCAGGGAATTTGGCCTGACCTGGTGGCAGTGGCAGTGGATGAGGGCTATGGTGAGCTCCTGGTGCAGAGGGTGTGGGAGTTGGCATCTGCCAGACTGGGGCAGTGCAGTTCTTTTATAGGCCCTGGGAAGCTATTCATTGTAGGTTTTAGACCTATAAGTGATGAGGTGGGAGCTGTGCTTTGGGAATCTGAGAGGGACTGGAATGGAGACCAGTGCTGGAGTGACCAATGTAGAAGTTGCTGTGAAACCCTGACAAGTACTTAAATGGTTTCAAAATATTTAAATATCCTTTTTGATTTGTTATGTTAATGTCAGGAATGAATATTCTTCTAATTGCTTCTCTTGTCTGTGTGGCCTCTACTGCTAACAGAGTCAGTTCTGTAAAGCCTTCCTCAGCCCCTCCCTCTGGCTGGATCATTATGGTCTCCCTTTCTTCCCATATCCCTTAGGTTCCCCTTCATCCACAGAGCTGTTGATATAGAGCTAGAAACAGAGGCTGTGGGAGGGGCTGGATCCCTGGCCTTGAGGGAAAAGGGCTTCAAGCCAAGATCCCTGATGAAAGCACATCTCTGCAGCCTCTAGTTCCCTCTCCCTACTTAATTCTTAGAGCTGTTGGTCTTTACGCAGTGCCCAGAAAGCCCTACTTGAAACACCTTCCTCCAGGAGGCTGAGCAGCCCAACAAAGATGAATGTGAGGCGGCATTCCCATAGAGCCAGGGTAAGTGCCCAGCCCACTGACCACTACAGGGCTCTTGCTGCCTTCAGGGGCCTCTGAGGTCTAGCTCTGCTCTGGAGCCCACCTTGAGGGAATCTCAAGGCAAAGGAACAGAAAGATTGCTTGGTGCTTTTACCCAGTCTATTGGCAGATTGGCCCATGTTCATACCGGTGGGAACCTGGAGGAACAGACACCCCGGACTTTGCTGAAGAACATCCTTCTAACTGGTGAGTGAACACTAACTTGCTGATCAGGGTTAGACACCAGTCCCTTGGTATCCCTCATTCAGGGCAGACTGCCCTGCCATCCCTACCCTCTCCTTGCTGTCTCTGCAGCCCCAGAATCTTCCATCATGATGCCAGAGTCTGTGGTGGAGCCAGTGCCGACACCGCAAGTGGTCCAGTCCTCTAGACGGGAAAGCAGTCGGGGCAGGTGCACAGTGAATTCTTCCCTTCACGGGGATGTTGGGCAGCTCTGATCAGGAGTCTCTTGAGGGCCCCAGAAGCCAGTATTAGGCTTCCTGGCCTCTCTGAGATAAGTTCCATCCTTGTAGCCTGGAGCTGCAACTTCCTGAGCTTGAGCCCCCCACAACCCTGGCTCTAGGTCTTCTGGCTCCTGGCAGGAGGAAGCAGAGGCTAAGATTGTCAGTGTTTCAGCAAGGAATGGACCAGGGACTGCCTCTCTCCCAAGGTAAGACCCTGGACAACACCTTTGGCCACCCTCTCTTGCCCTCTAGAAAGGCTGAGGAGGCCTGAGAGAGGGCTCTCATGAGCCTGGTAACTTACCATAGTTTATTTTTAAATTCTCTTGCAGAGCCTCGTGGGAATGCCAGTGCCTCCTCCCTCACCAGGTGCTGTTGCCTATCCTGGGGTTGGTGGAAAGGCTTGGAGAGGGAGGTATTGATTGTGATGGAATCTGACCTACTGGTCCCTGCCAGTTTTAGCTTCATAGCATCATGGCTGAGTACTAAGAGATGAGAGCCCCAGGGCAGATGGGGGAATTCTCCTGAAAATTGGGCCTCAGATACCTGACTTTCCTTTGTGCCTTCTCCCTCCCACCAGCTCCCTCAATTTGACCTTTGCCACACCTCTCCAGCCCCAATCAGTGCAGAGGCCTGGTTTGGCTCGCAGACCTCCTACCCGCCGAGCTGTAGATGTGGGTGCATTTTTGCAGGATCTGCGAGATACTTCTTTGGCCTTGGCTTCTCCAGGTAAGGTTGAGATTTCCCTCTCCCTCCCCTGTAGGAGGTGCTGCTGAGTCCAGGATTACTCCTCTCTCTGTCAAGTCAAGCACAGTGAGCAAGCTTGCCAGTAGGTCTATGAGGAGTTACTGCTTTCTTTCTCCAAAGTGCTGGTCCCAGTCTTGGTCCCAGTATCTTCTAGGATCCCATATTCTTGAGAAGCTACAGAGCTGAGGTTAGGAAAGGTGTGGTGTGGTGGCTGGAGCTTCTTGGGAGATAGATAAGGGTCAGGTTTCAGGATCAGCTGGCCAGTCAGAACTGACCAGGCAGCGTGATTTCAGAAAACAAGTCAAGTTCACTAGAGTAAGAGGAGGGTTCTTAGCAGAGTGAAAAGTGTGGAGGCGTAGGTGAGCAGTTTTGGTGGGACAAGATGTGGAGAGTGTGAATGCCAGGCTAAGAAGCAGGAAGGTAAGTAAAGAGACCTGTGGAAGGAGGATAAGGCTTAGAGTACTAGGTAGTTTTTTCTGAAGGCCACTTGGGGCAGACTCATAGGGCCCACTGCCCAGGCCCTGGTGAGTGGGTAGCAGCAGGTAGGCCTGGAAAACAGAGTGTCAACTGGCCTTTCATTTCCAGGTGATAGCCTCAGAACCCCTGTTGCCACCCTACAAATGAATACCGTGTTGGAGGACACTCAGCCCTTCTCCCAGCCCTTGGTTGGCCGTTCCCCCAGTGTGTACCACTCCCTGCCCTGTCTGTCTCACACTGAGGCTGAAGATGCTGAGAGGGCTGTCAGTCACAGGACACAGAGCAGTGGGCCTAAGCTGCAGAACCACAGTGAGTATGTGGGGCATGTGGCCCAGAGCTAAGCCTTGGATGAAAATTGGCATTTGTGCTTTTCCCTCCTCAGGCCTATATGTGTGCTCTGCAGAGTCCCTTGGTTGTTAATTCCTCTTACATGTCAGAGCAGAGTCAGTTTTGGACCAGGATACTCCAAACAAGTACCCTGGGTCTGCCTCTGGACATTTCTCCTCAGTGACCTAGACTGAGTTTAATACTCTAGCTTTATCCTTCTCAGAGCTACAGCCTTGCCCTATTGCTTCTCTAACCTATATTTTCTCCCTTGATTCAGATCCTGGAAAACCAGCCCAACTTCTGGCAGCAAAGGCAAAGAAGGTTGATGCCCTTGCTGTGAGCTTCCCAAACAACAGCAGTGCTATTTCTGGAGAAGATGGAGTAGAGCCCTTACAGGATGGAGTTGGTGAGGAGGCAGAGGAAAGGATGGAGGAAGGTCTGAATGTGAGCAAAGTGATGGACACAACAGGAACACAAGGATCTGTCAGGACAGAAAAGTCTAAGGGATACAGAGAAATGACAGAAGGTGTTGAGGCCAAGGAGCCAGAAGGATCTTCAGGAGATGAGGACATCTCTGGTAGGACAGGTAAGGGGCCCGATGCAGGGATGAGGGAGTGAGTGGGTGACAACTGTGTTCAGTCTCTAAACTGAGGAGTTGTACCCCTAGGTTGTGTTTCTGGGCACAAGTGGTGTTGGGTCAGGGAGACTCTGAGGGGCCCATTGCTTGACTGGCCAGAGCTAGGTGGGGCCCTTGAGGAACAGGAAAAGGAAGCTGTGGGCCTTGACGGTTGGGTGAGATAGTCAAGCCTGAGCCCCCTCTAATCCTGCCGTTTCTCTACAGCAAGTCCAGAGTTGGCCTCCAGCACCACTGAGTTTCTTCAGGCCAGGCGACCTCAGTTTCTTGAGCCAGTCCCACCGCCTAGCACTGCAGTGTAAGATCCCATGACCTTGTTCTGCATGGACCTCTTGGGAAGGGGGTAGGCTTCTGAGCTTGGCATTGAGCATCAAAGGGTTATCCCCCTTCCCGTTGGTATGCAGATGATCACTCAAGAGAGCACCCTGAGGTGGGCTAGGTGGGGCTCACTGAGTACATGTGTCATCTTGGTGCATGCTTCCAGGTTCTTAGAGGAACCTGGGTAGAGAGAAGTGCCTAAGTCAGTATGTAGTCAGAGAAGGCTTCCTGGAGGATGATTAGCAGAATCAGATAGGCAGCAACAGACTGAGGGTCTAGGGCCTGAGGGTCTAGGAGCCTGAGGGTCTAGGGCCTGAGCAAGTACTAGCTTGTGTAATGAGTCTAGACTAGGACTTTGGGTCAGGGCCCCAGGGAAAGACCAGGCCTCTGTGTGGCCCCCTGTCCGCACTGCCTCCCAGCAGACAGAGCTATTGGTCCACATTAGCCAAGGAGCACATGGGCCCTAGTCTTCGCAGGAGCCAATAAGACTTGTTTTTGATTAGAAGCCTCTTTGGGCAGCATTTTAGCTAACTATCCACTCCTGCCCCTAGCTTATCTTCAGAGCCTCTGGAGCCTCTCTCGACCAGGCTTCCTCCCAGGGCCCGAACCCCTGGCCCCAGGCCCCGTCAAGATCCCCACAAGACTGGATTGAGCCACTATGTGAAACTCTTTAGCTTCTATTCCAAGATGCCCATGGAGAAAGCAGCTCTTGAGATGGTGGAGAAGTGGTGAGTCCTGGACACTCAGGGTAGGGAGAGGACCCCTCAGATCATCAATAGACCGTTCAGTCTGTTCTACCCCAACCCTTTTGGCAGCCTGGACAAGTATTTCCAGCATCTTTGTGACGACCTGGAGGTATTTGCTGCTCATGCCGGCCGCAAGACTGTGAGGCCGGAGGACCTGGAACTACTGATGCGAAGGTAAGTGGGCAGAAGCAGGGAGGTGCTGAGTGTGGGAGTGTTGGCCCTGATTCTATCTCTATCCTCCTCTGCTACAGGCAGGGCCTGGTCAACGACCAAGTCTCACTGCATGTGCTTGTGGAGCGGCACCTGCCCCTGGAGTACCGGCAGCTGCTCATCCCTTGTGCATTCAGTGGCAACTCTGTCTTCCCTGCCCAGTAGTGGCCAGGCCTCAACATCTGCCCAGTCCCCACCTCGGGGACTGCCACACATATTCTTCCAGGTCTCCTCCCCACCTCCCCAGCATCAATAAAGTGTCACAAACAGAATGTGCTGTGTTTTGGTGTATATCCTGTGGCCAGCCAGGCCAGGACCAATTCCCCTCCCTCCCTCCCCTCAACTCCCCAGCATAACCTGGAGAATAGGTTCAGACAAATAATTTTATATTAAAAGTCAGAGGTTAGCAGCACTGGAGCACTAAGGCTGCCCATAGTGGCCCTAGCTTGCAGGTTCCTGCTCTCGAGACCCCATGCGCCTGATGTCAGTCATCTGAAGCCGTTCCAGGGCAATCTTGAGCTGTACCACAATGCCATCTTCCTTCTCTTCACCCTTCTCAGGCAATTCTGTCCTGGGGACCTGGAAGGCCCCGCTCAAGTAGCCATTTAGGGTCTGCTTGTCCAGGCTGGGATCGATGTTCATCAGGGCTTCACGTACCTTGGGTAGGGTTACCTCATCATGGCTACCACACAAAGAAAGAGAGATAGGCCTTGACCCCTCCTTTCTGCACCCCAGACCCCAAGGTGCCCTCTGCTGAGCTTGAGCAGTATATAGTGCCCAGCAGCAAGCTCAGTACACAGGGAGATCCAAGGCCTTGAGATGCCACCCTGTGGCATAGGGACTTGCCTATGGCTAAGTGGGCCTAAGGGCCTCAGGAGGTACTCACAGTTCCAGGCCCAGCTCCTGTTTTAGTTCCTGTAAGTACTCATCCTTTTCATCCACGTACTGTTCCCACAGCTTTTGTACAAAGGGCATACTCTGGCCCTCTTCATCCTGGGAGGGGCCGCAAGGCAGGGTGAGAACACATTGGTTGGGGTCCAGCAGAGGCTAGGGCAGAGCTGGGCAAGTTCCTGGACAACCCCCGCCCACCACATACACATATAGAGGTGGGTACCTCTATAAATAATGAGCGGTAGTTGATCAAGTCTGCATTGCTGCTGTTGGGATGCCAGCCTCCTGCCTCCATCAACTCCAGAATTTTCTCTTCCTTCTTGAAGGGGAAGGTGCTCTTGAGGACAGTGCTGTGGGGAGACACAAGGGCCAACAGGCCTGGCTGAGGCCTGCTCACCCATCTTCCTGTACCCCTTTGCCAGCCCCACTAGTGCTCAAAAAGGACAAGTGCTGAGGCTGTGAGCCCTTCCTGCCAGGCTCCCCTTTCCCCTGCACATCTGGGAGCCTGGCCAGATGAAATATTGGACAGGAGTTTGGGGTGGCTGGACCAGCCTCTCACCTTAAGTTCTCCATGGTTATCAGCCCCTCATTCTGACTGTCGGCATTTGTCATCTCCTTCAGCAGCTGTGCCACTGTCTCCTTCTGCTTGATGTATACACTCTCGCTCCTCTACAGGGGAGGAAGCATTGACTAACTTGCTGCTTCCTGGAGTGGTAGGGATAGAGCTGGCCTATGTCGGGGACAAAGGGAGGGCCAGGCCCAACCTCACCTTTCCCATCAAGACTGCATAGAACTGACTCATGACCTCATTAGAGCGGAAGAGCTTGATATTTTCAAAAATGGTGTAAGCCCAGGCCATGGCTTCACCAGGTCCAAAGCGATGCTCCAGGAAACTGAAGAAGAAATCTGGGAATTTCTCTTTCTGCAGGGTGGGAAATGACTGTTTGGTAAGCCTACCCCATGGTGGGTTGGCCCTTCTCCCTAACACCCCAATGGAACCCCCTGGAAGACTCTGGAGGCCACCCCAAGCCAAAATGGCCCATGAGATCTGACCTGCTCCTCAACAAGACGTTGCTTCCAGGCATCCTTGAGGAGGTTTATGACATCCTTCTTGGTTGGCTTCTTGTTCTCCACAAGGCCATCAAATCGAAGGAAAGGAGGGATGGCTTCCCCATAGCCCTGGAAAGGAGAGTGTCAGTTCATCTCTGGGCCCAGGCAGAGCCCCAGATGGTTTCCCCAGAACCTCAAGTCTTAGCAAGGTCTGGCTGTTCTGACTCTGGCCCCAAGCCTCCCGAGCCCAGGGACCCCTACCAGACCAGGAAAGAAGTCTTTCTCCCGGAGCAGCCCCTCGCCAATCTCCTCCAGGAGCACATCCACCAGCTGGTCGCTGTTCTTGCCCTCAGCCAGCATTTGCCAGCGATCTGGACCCCCAGCCACCACATCTGCAGGTGCAGAGAGGGAGCTGGAGTCCAAACCACATCCTTGAGCAGTCCCTGGGAGCACAGTGGCCATCATTACCTTCGCACTTGCTCCAGTCAGGCCGTGGCGTAGAGGTGCGCTGGATCTCCTGGAGCTCAGAATGAAACTGGTCCCGCTCCTTCAGTGTGGTCATATGCAATTGCAGCAGTATCTCGTGCTCCTTGCAGACCTCTTCATAGTCACCTCTCAGGCTGTCCAGCTGTGGACAAGGTGATTGATCCTTGCTACCTACCTGCATGGCCCTGCCCTGCCCACCCACCAGTACCTGTACCTGCTCCTGCAGTTCCTTGTTGGTCTTCTCTTGCATTTCAAAGTCCCTCCTGGGCACCACATCTCCAAAGTTGGCCTTCATGGTGTTGAGTTCCATCTGTGTGCGGGTCAGGTCTTGCCGGGCCATCTTCAGAGCCAGTGTTAACTTCACAGGGTCCTCCCCCCAGATGCCTGCCAGAGTACCCGCCAGCTTGATTCACCCTGGCTCTAGGGCCTATAGCCCAGGGCAGGTTTAGAGTGTCCCTCAGGGCCTGGTCCTAGGTCCTCTCCCTGATTGGGAACCCCTGGGTCTTTCCCACAGCACTAACAGCTTAGAACTTCAGGCCTAAATAGAGAAGCCGAGGACATGGGGTACCAGGCCTGTCCTGCTCTGAGGGAGCCTAGGCTGCCTCAGCAGACAATAATTGTTTCCTACTTAAACAATGAGTCTAAGACTCTCAGTCCAACTCAAAAGATAAATAGACCCAGGCAGCAGCGGAACATCCCCGCTTTGTGAATGGGGATGGAATGAACAGATATTAAGAGAGTTCAACGAATGGGGATGAGTGGCAAGACTCCTCTCTAGCACCTCCTCAGGGGAGAGAAACCCACCTCAGGCTTACCTGGCGACTGGGCTAGTGACATGTCCTCCCTCTGGTACCGCAGCTCATTCAGGTCTGCAATGAGGATCTTGCGGGCATCTCGCTCACTGAGGTAGCGCAGGTACTCCTCAGCCAAATTCTTTCTCAGTTTGGATACCTGTTGGGAAGGTTGCTGTGTGGTCGGGGCCTGTACATAGCTAGCCATCAAAGGGGATGGGATGGGTGCTGAGTTGGCCCCATCAGGGCCTGGAAACGGGAAAGGTGGAGGGAGGAGACAAGGTGGTGGCTCAGTATATCAATCCAGGCAGAAGGGTAGAGAGTTAAGGAGACACCTTAGTGCCCAAGACCTCAGATCATCCCTAGGGTGGGGGAGCAGGAATTCAGAGAGTTGGTCACCACACTACTCCCATTCACCTCGCTCTGCAATGAGATTTTCTCCTCATTCTTTTTGTCAATGAGTTTTAGCAAATTCATCTTCTCTCTCTTCAGCATGGAGATTTCATATCTCTCCTCAGCCCTCATGGCCAGGATCCTCTCATTGCAGTCCTCATTCACAGTGACAAGCTTGGCCTTCAGGGGCTCCAGAGCCCGAATCTTCTCCCTCTGGTGGGCTAAGCAGGGACAGGTGGGAGAGTCCCTTTGGGACCACAGAGAACAAAGAGTCAGGAGACACTGATCCTAAGGTCACAGTGAGTGGCTATGTCTCTTGCAAACTCCAGGTGTCTATGCATGCTTTGTACAAAGCATCACCCCTGTTTGAGGCCTTCCTACATTTGCTTTTAAACCAGAGGCAGAGTCTGGCTGAGGACTGGGGTTTCATCTATGCCCTTTTTCCCTATAGCCTTTAGTCCTGCAGCTGTACCATGCCCAGCACCTCCCGTGCCTGGTTGGGAGGCTCATCATTTCCCAGAGGTACTCACTCCCTCCTGGGCTTCACTCTCAGTAGTAAAGTTGCTTTCTTTCCTACAGATACTGCTTTACCATGTTTCCCAAGGACAGGAGGTAGTCAGGTGCTCTATCACACAGGACAGTGTAAGCAAAAAAGCTGAGCAAGGCTTGGTGACCACAAGGCCCAGTTAGTAGTTGCCCCAATACTTCTGCACAGCCCCAGAAGGTGAGAGTAGAATCCTCTCCATGCCTTCCAGACTGGATCCAGGCACAGAAGCTGTAGTCTTACCCAGCATCACCTCATACGCATTCTTGATGGAGGATAGCAATGGCTTGTACGTTTTAAAGTCCTCTATGAAGAACTCAAAGATTTCTCTGTAAGGCTGGCAAGAAAAGGGGACCTGTCACCTCTGGGCCTATAGCTGCCACTCTCTTAAGCTTAGAAGTATTGTAGCAAGAAGCTGCCAGGTGACCCATATTCAAATAAATGCCCCAGGGCACCACCTGGGTCTCTCAGTGCCAGGAAGGTGAGGGGCAGCTCTGTCCCTCTCAACTATTTTCTGGAGGTCTCTCCTGATACTATCTCTGAAGCCTGGCAGATGACCTGGGTCAGGGCCACCCCACTCTGGCTCTCCAGGCAGCCAGCCTTCTCCAAGCACTGTGCCTCAGTTGGCCTCTTACCTCTTGCTATCTTACAGACCTGTGGAGGCAGGAGGAGATCAAATGTTCTAGCCTTGTATTCTGACCAAACAGAAGTGTCATTTCTTGTTCCATTTGGACACAGAAGTTTTTGGAGGCAGCATTATGTACTGGAATTAGCATAGGCTCTGGAATCAGCCCTGAGTTCATACCCCAGCCCCACCACTTCATAGCTATATGCCTTCTCTGAAGTTCTGCTTCCTTGATGAAGTACCTTCAGCCTGTGAGATTGTATTCAAGGCCCCATTCAGGTCCTGGCACACAGATGATGCTCAGCAAATGCTTCTGTCAGTGACTAAGTCGGAAGTGAGGGATTCCCTGTTATCATCCCTGTCTGAGCACGAATTCGGTGATTCTCTCCTTAATATGTATTAGAATCTAATGTGCATCTAAGTTTTTCTATGTATCTGAGCTGAGTTCCTCAAGCTTGGCTCTGTCATCCCTAGGCTGGTGAACCCTGTATGACCCCTTCTTGCCCAACTGCCAGGATTCAGGCTCCATTGACTGATGTCCAACAACCCATGCAAGGCACTGATCACAGAGCTGAAGGTACTGGAGACAGCATCCAGTCTACTACCTGACTCAGGTGTGGAAAATCAAACCTCAGGAGAGGTTTGCCTGCTCACTAAATTTGTCATAGAACATGTTTCACTAACTTTGTCATAGAACATGTTTCCCCTACCAGGAATGGGGACCCCAAAGAGCTGGGAGAGGCTGGTCTCTCCTGAAGTCTGAAGTCCTCAGTCCTAGTGAGTAAGGTTTCCTCCCACCTGTCCTCCTACCCTCCCCACAGTTATTCTGTGGCTCTAACCTGCAGCCTCAGCTCCTGGGTAGAATCTGTGCTCAGGTCCAGCAGGAGGAGCTCCTTGCGTAGGTAGTTCTCTAGCTGCTCCAGGTACCTTGGCTTAGTAATGCCCAGGGGCTGCTTCAGCCAGCTACTGCAGGGGATGGTGGGATGAGATGTGATGGGCACCCCACAGTGCTCTTGCATCATTAATCTGGGGCAGCACACACCCCTGTGCTGTCTCTGGGTCCAATGCTGGGTCTGTTACCAGCCCATCCACCATAGGGCTGACCCCAGCTTACCCTGCTCGTTTCCGATAATCATATGAACAGGGCTTTCGATTATGCAGAATGGTCTGATCACTGGTGTATGTGGGCCATGGGGACAGTTGGTCACCAATGGAGAACTGACAGGACTGCAGGAAGAGACAGGTGGGGTTACCATGGCAACACTGCTCCCTTTCCTGATGCTCCTCTCCATCTTCCTCCCTCTACTCTTTTTTTTTTTTTTTTTAAGATTGATTGATTTATTTGAGAGAGGGGGGAGAGAGCATGCATGCATGTGCAAGCATAGGGAGGGCACAGGGAGAGAATCTCAAGCAGACTCCCACTGAGTGCAGAGCCCACGTGGGGCTCGATCCCACGACCCCAAGATCATGACCTGAGCTAAAATGAAGAGTTGGAAGCTTGACCAACTGAGCCACCCAGGAGCCCCTACTCTTTTTTTTTTTAAAGATTTTATTTATTTATTTACTTATTTGAGAGCGAGAGAAAGAGTACGTGCACACAGGGGAGGGTCAGAGGAGGAGGGAAAGGGAGAGAGAATCTTGAGCAGACTGCACACCAAGTATGGAGCCAGACGCAGGGCTCAATCCCAAGACCCTGAGATCATGACCTGAGCTGAAACCAAGAGTCAGACATTTAACCACTTAATCAACTGAGCCACCCAGGCACCCCACCTCCCTCTACTCTTGATTTTTTCCCCAACATCTCTCTCTTTTTTAAAAATTTTTTTATTGTTATGTTAATCCCCATACATTACATCATTAGTTTTAGATGTAGTGTTCCATGATTCATTGTTTGTGTATAACACCCAGTGCTCCATGCAGAACGTGCCCTCCTCAATACCCATCACCAGGCTAACCCATCCTCCCACCCCCCTCCCCTCTAGAACCCTCAGTTTGTTTTTCAGAGTCCATCGTCTCTCATGGTTCATTCTCTGTCTCTTTTTTAAGTAGGCTCCACACCCAACATGGGGCTTGAACTCATGGCCCTGAGATCAAGAGTCGCATGCCCTAAACTGAGCCAGCCAGGTGCCCCTCCCTAGCATTTCTTAATATGGTTCGTAATTAAGACTATGGGCCCTAGAGGTAGAGTTTAGGTTAAAAAGCCAGATATCCCTTATTGGCTGTGTGACCACAGGCTTAACTTCTCTGAACCTCAGTCTCTGCATTTGTAAAATGCGGATGGTTTTAGTTCCCATTGCACTGTATTAATGTGAGGATGCAGTGAGAAAACATGAAGTTGGTTTACACAGACTAAGACACCCCCTTGGAATTCAGTAAAGGTGAGCTGTTCTTCTCTTCTGTATGTCAGTGAGTATTGCATATATGAAAACAGATGTGAGTCCCGATATGTACCAGCCCTTGCCCCACAGCACAGTCCAGGGAAAGAGACAGATAGAGGAGGGCAGGCCCAGCCTCATGCCTGGACTGACACACATATAGGACTGCAGAGATGCAGCATGGGGAGCTGTGGACCCTAGGAGGAGACTAAGCTGTAACCCCTGAGTTGGGGGAAGGTAGGTGGGAGTGCCCTGAAGCAGTGGGATCTCATTTTGAACCTTGAGCAGGGGTAGGGAGTGGAAGCAGTTAATATGTATGGGCTGTTTTATTTTTTTTTTAAAGATTTTATTTATTTATTTGAGAGAGAGAGATGGAGAAGTGACAGAGATAGCGAGAGAGAGCGCAAGTGGGGAGGAGAGGGAGAAGCAGGCTACCTCTGAGCAGGGATCCTGATGTGGGACTCGATCCCAGGACCCTGGGATCATGACCTGAGCCAAAGGAAGACGCTTAATGACTGAGCCACCCAGGAGCCCCATGGGCTGGTTTTTTAACCTTTTCATGAAATACTCAAAACTTAAGGGAAAAAAAATGAGCTTCTGACCCAGTGAAGCTCACTTCTGTAGTTCATCCATTCAGTCATCCATTTGTTCATCAGACATTACGGGGGCCATAATACATTCTCGAACCCCTGCTAGGTTCTAGGGATATGAGGGAAGCTGGGGGTATGATGGAGGTGGGGTGACAAGTGAACTGATTATCACAAGTCAGCAGGTAGTGGCTAAAGCCAATGCAGATTACCAGGAGGGGGCAAACCCTGACTAGAAGGGACCAGGGCACCAGGGGAAGCTAATCATCTTCTAGGAGGTGGTGATGTCTGTGATGTTCATTCAGTAAAGCTTGAATGAGTATATAAGAGGAGCTGAGGTCATCTGGGAGAGGGTATGTGTCATCAGGGTTAGAGGTGGGGCACAAAGACATCCTGGGTAGCACCAACACCTCAGGGAAACAGCACGTGTTTTAAAGAACTATGAATAGGGGCGCCTGGGTGGCCCAGTCACTGGGCGTCTGCCTTTGGCTTGGGTCGTAGTCCGGGGGTCCTGGGATTGAGCCCCGCATCGGGCTCCCTGCTCGGCGGGAGGCCTTCTTCTCCCTCTCCCACTCCCCCTGCTTGTGTTCCCTCTCTCGCTGTGTCTCTTTCTGCAAAAAAAAAAAAATCTTTAAAGAGCTATGAATAGAGGTGAATGCCCAAGGACAGCAGGCCGCCTGAGGCTGAGGCGTGGGGTGGTCAGTGTAGAGGGAGACAGAGATAGAGCAGCAGCTTTATGCAGAAGGGGCAGTCCTCACAGCCTTATAACTGTGAAAAAATTAGAAAATTCCTAAATGTCTAGAAATTAGAAAACTCCTAAGTGTCTAAAAATAGAAGCAGTCATGAAATGATTACATAAAGGCTTAACATAGAAATATGCTAATGCTATAGCTCTAAGGGTTAAGTAAAGCCTGAAATTAGGGAATAAGCACAAGTAGGTAAAAACGGATGTCCAGGGGCGCCTGGGTGGCTCAGTTGGTTAAGCAACTGCCTTCAGCTCAGGTCATGATCCCAGGGTCGTGGGATCGAGCACCACATCAGGCTCCCTGCTTGGCTAGAAGCCTGCTTCTCCCTCTCCCACTGCTCCTGCTTGTGTTTCCTCTCACTCTGTGTCTCTCTCTCTGTCAATTAAATAAATAAATAAAATCTTAAACAAAAAACAAAACGGATGTCCAGAAAAGACAGAAAAAATAATCTAAGAGGTTTTCAGTAATTATTATCCTCTATGATAGGCCATTAGGGGCTTATTTTTCTGTAATTGAACATTTTTCAAAATTTTCTACAATGCAAATAAATTACTATCCAATTTAAAAGAAAATTGGGGGGGGCGCCTGGGTGGCTCAGTCCTTAAGCGTCTGCCTTTGGCTCAGGTCATGATCCCAGGGTCCTGGGATCGAGCCCCGCATTGGGCTCCCTGCTCCGCGGGAAGCTTGCTTCTCCCTGTCCCACTCCTCCTGCTTGTGTTCCCTCTCTCGCTGTGTCTCTCTCTGTCAAATAAATAAATAAAATCTTTAAAAAAAAAAAAAGAAAATTGGGGGCGCCTGCCTGGCTCAATTGGTAGAGCCTGCGACTCCTGATCTTGGTACCACGTTGGGGTGTAGAGATTACTTAAAAATAAAATATTTAATAGGAGCGCCTGGGTGGCTCAGTCGTTAAGCGTCTGCCTTCGGCTCAGGTCGTGATCCCGGGGTCCTGGGATTGAGCCCCACATTGGGCTCCCTGCTCAGCGGGAGGCCCGCTTCTCCCTCTCCCACTCCCCCTGCTTGTGCTCCCTCTCTCGCTGTGTCTCTCCCTGTCAAATAAATAAATAAAATCTTTAAAAAAAAAAAAAATAAAATATTTAATAAAGAAAGAAAAGAAAATTGAATTAGAGTTCAATGTTTAATTCAATATTAGAGCCCCCTTCGTGCCCCTTAACTATTTTGAAATTTAACAAGAAATTTCTATTTTTCTTGACCCATTAACTTCTTAGAATACAACATGTTATAGAAATAATGTTGGGGGCATCTGGCTGGCTCAGTTGGAGGAGCATGGGACTCTTGATATTAGGGTCTTAAGTTTAAGTCCCTGGTTGGGTATAGAGATTACTAAAAATAAATAAACCTAAGAAAAAAAGAATGTTAAAATTACATGTTCAAAATGTTTGGGACATGATCAGAGCAGCGCTCACAAGGTATTTATTTTATTTATTTTAATTTAAAAAAATTTTTAAATTATTTATTTAATTTTAAGTAGGCTCCACGTGACCTGAGATCAAGACCTGAGCTCTGGGGTGCCTGGGTGGCTCAGTTGGTTAAGCAACTGCCTTCGGCTCAGGTCATGATCCTGGAGTCCCAGGATGGAGTCCCGCATCGGGCTCCCTGCTCAGCAGGGAGTCTGCTTCTCCCTCTGACCCTCCCCCCTCTCATGTGCTCTCTCTCTCTCTCAAATAAATAAATAAAATCTTTAAAAAAAAAAAAAAAAGACCTGAGCTCTGATAAGAGTAAGATGCTTAATGGACTGAGCCACCCAGGCACCCCTTTAATTATTTTTTAAGTAATATCTACCCCCAATGTGGGGCTCCAATCCTGAGATGAAAAGTTGTATGCTCTACTGACTGAGCCTGCCAGGTGCCCTGGAATGTATGTATGTATTTATTTATCAAAGATTTTTAAAAGATTTTAGTTATTTGACAGAGAGAGAGAACACAACAAGCAGGAGCGGCAGGCAGAGGGAGAGGGAGAAGCAGGCTTCCCGCTGAGCAGGGAGCCCGATGCGGGGCTCGATCCCAGGACTCTGGGATCATGACCTGAGCTGAAGGCAGACGCTTCACTGACTGAGCCACGCAGGCGCCCGCCCTGGTATTTATTTTAATTGCTTAAAATACTTTTGCTATTAGGAAAGAAAGCCTTAAGTTTTCTTTCTGTTTGAAAAGAGCTATGGGGGCGCCTGGATGGCTCAGTCAGTTAAGTGCCCCACTCTTGATTTCAGCTCAGGTCATGCATGATCTCAGGGTGGTGGGTTTGAGCCTCCAGCCCCCAGCCCCTTGCCTTGTCCCAGGCTCCGCGCTCAACACAGAGTCTGCTTGTCCCTCTCTCACTCTGCTCCCTTCCCCACTTGTGCGCTCTCTCTCAAATTAAAAACAACAACAACAAAAAAAAACAAAGATGGGGTGCCTGGGTGGCTCAGGCAGTTAAGCGTCTACTTTCCGCTCAGGTCACGATCCCAGGGTGCGAGGATCGAGCCCCACGTTGGGCTCCCTGCTTAGCAGGAGCCTGCTTCTCCCTCTCCTCCCCACTTGTGCTCTCTCTCGCTATCTCTGTCACTATCTGTCTCTCTCTCAAATAAATAAATAAAATCTTTAAAAAAAAATAAAAGTATAAATAGACAAATTGGAAAAACGAGAGAAGTCGAACTGTTAAACATCAGGCCAGAAAAAAAAATGTTTTTGAAATTTGTCAAAATTGATGTGATTTTTTGGGGGGGAGGGATGTGATTTTTATAAAAGTGCCAAGTAACCCTGAAAGCGGGGAATTTGTCAAACAAGCACCTGACCCTAGTGAATTAATACGTTTTTCAGACTTTTAAAAGGCCAATCCTTGCGTTCTGTCTGCCGTTTCTGCGGAGAGAAAACGTGGTCACCGTACATTGATTCCTGGGCAAGCACGGCTTCCGGGTCTTGGTTATCATTACCAGCTGGGCTCCACCAGGAGATGGGTGGAAAGAGGTGTTCCCCGGCGCTCCATGCTCTCTGCTTCTCCCTGCAGGTGGAAACGGGAAGGGCGGCCACGGGGCGGGGCAGGGGTGGTGGGTGGGGAAGGGTTGCAGGGCGGCGGGAGAGAACAATGCCCCCTAGTGGTGAAGAGTGGCGGTGTTGCCGCTGCACGAAAGAGGGGGAACCCAGCTACATGGTGTGGGTGGCAGCTGAGTGGAGTGGGGAGCATGTGCCCCAAGTCATCCGGCGTTCTGGAGCCGTGGCTGCGCTTGGTCTCCACAAAGAGTCCACACTGACCCCCTTTCCCTCTCTGGAGTCGGGATCCCCATTTTGGGAGTCTCCATCCTAACAATGTGTGGGGCCCATGTGTCCCTAAATTACCCATACAGGACACACACAAAGGAAACCACCACACAGCCCATAATGCTCCACTGTGAGCTGGAGTTATAAGTTTGCTAAACCGTTTTTTCAAAAAAAATAAAATAAAATGTGCTTTTTCATCTGATTCCCATAGTGGCTGTTTGCTAATCCTATGATCATATCAACAAAAACCCAAAAGTACTTAATGAGACAGCATTCATTTTTTTTAAAAAGTAAACTCTACGCCCAATGTGGGGCTTGAACTCACCACCCAGAGATCAAGAGTCACATGCTCTACGGACTGAGCCAGCCAGGTGCCCCAAGATAGAGACAGCATTCATTTTTATATAAAAACTTAAAAGAACAGGAATGGAGGAAGGAAATTTCCTGAGACTAGTAGAGTCTCTACTTCCAACCCAGAGCCAGCAACACGAGGGGGTAACATCCCTTTACTCCTGCCTTCACATATATACTCACAGCATTATGGAGCTCTCAACATATGCCCACCACTCAAGTATCCTATCAGGAACCAAGGCCATACAGAAAAAAAGATACAGTCATAGCCCTGAAGGACCTTGGCAGATCTGGTGTGACCATCCCAGCACCTAGCACAATGCCTGGAATACATTAGGCTGAATGAAAAATGAGGTCCACTCCAGAATGCTGAGTTGCAGGGGAAGGGTGTCCGTGGACAGCAGCTGCTTCTCTCTCTGCCAGGGGAGGTCTGGAAGGGCTTTTCAGATGAGGTGCAGCCAGTGTGCACACCCCTACCTCAGAGCTTGATGGGCCTGGCCTCTGTGAGCCACACTCCCTTAATTGGGGAGAAGCCACTCTGGGAGGCATGTTTCAGATGCATGGTGCTTTTGGGTTGCAGAGAGGGAGGCAGATAGTGTCCAAGAGCTGAAATTTGGGTTTCCAACAAGACATTGGCACTAACCAGTGTCTTCCGTTTCTGAGAAAGCTTGCGATTCTGGGTGTTCTTGGTTTCTGTGAGGAAGGAGTCATCTATGGTCCCTCCTGAAGGCCGCATGTGTGTTCTGCACAGAAAAGGGGAAGACAGTGGTAGGTGACAGAGCCCTGAGTGGGGAGAGCACCTCCACCCTTCCCAGATCTACAAGACACGGCCTCTTCTCTCTGCTGCAGATCTAGGCTCTGGGTCTTCCCAGTACTGCCCACAGATTCCCAGAGATGCTGCCAACAAGCTCCTGGCCCTGGGCCCAAAACATTTTCCAACATTCCCGGAAACCTTCTCATGCTGAGAATCTCACCAATTCCTGCAGTGACAGGAAAGCCTCACCATGAGCCCAGAAAACTCTGTGGGCTTACACTTTCATTCAATGTTCAGATGAGTTTCATGTTTGTGACTCTGATACATTCTGGGGGTGTGATACCAAAGGCAGGTGCTATAGGACAAGAAGCACAGGGCCTGAGGTCCAAGAGCTGGGGTGTGAGTCCCCAACCTGCACTTACTGGCTGAAGGGCATGGGGGCTGACATCTGGGGTTCCAACAGGAACCCCTGGGCAAGTCATTTAACCTCTCTCAGCCTAGTTTGCTCATAAGGAAATGGAGACAAGTCTTTCTTTTTTTTAAAAAAAAGATTTTATTTATTTGAGAAAGAGCGAGAGTGCCCAAGCAAGCATGAGTGGGGGGAGGGGCAGAGGGAGAAGCAGACTCCCCGCTGAGCAGGGAGCCTGACATCACAGGACCCTGAGATCATGACCTGAGCTGAAGGCAGACGCTTAACTGAGTTACCCAGGTGCCCCTCTAACACTTTATGCTGTATTTTTAAATTTTTTAAAAGATTTTATTTATTTGACAGAGAGAGAGAGAGACAGACAGAGAGACAGAGAGAGAGAGAGCACAAGCAGGGGAGTGGCAGATAGGGGGAGAAGCAGGCTCCCAGCTGAGCAGGGAGCCCAATGCAGGACTCAATTCCAGGACCCCGGGATCATGACCTGAGCTGAAGGCAGACACTCAACTGACTGAGCCACCCAGGCGCCTCCAGGTGCCCCTCTATTTTATTTTTTTTAAGATTTTATTTTTAAGTAATCTTTACATCCAATGTGGGGCTCAAACTTACAACCCCAAGATCAAGAGTCACATGCCCTACTGACTGAGCCAGCTGGGTACCCCCCCTATATTTCTACTTTAAAGGTGGAGAAAACTCAAGTTATCTAACAGATGGCAGGCAATGGGTTTGACAGGGGTATGTCCTGGTATTGAGTGAAATCAAGCTGCTGAGTTCTATCTACAAAGCTACTGTGGCAGGGATGTGAGGATGAAAGGAGAAAGCCAATGGGGAACAGAAACCTCCCTCAGGGAAAAAATACACAATTTTAAAAAAGATTTTATTTATTTATTTGAGAGAGAGAGAGCATGAGCAGAGTGAGGGGCAGAGGGAGAAGCAGACTCCCCACTGAGCAAGGAGCCCCGATGGGGGTTCGATCCTGGGACTCGATCCTGGGACTCAATCCTGGGACTCTGGGTTCATGACCCAAGCCACAGGCAGATGCTCAACTGATGGAGCCACCCAGGCACCCTGGGAAATACACAATTTGAAGGTCCCTTTTAGAGGATCTGCTCACACATTTATAGTACAAGGTCTAGCCTATCCTTCATCATCCTGGCCCTGCTCTAAGGGGAGCTGGAGGAGGACACACATACTGTGCCTCTAAGGGAAACAGCTTGGCCCAATGCCCAATGTACATTACTAAATACTGGTGAAGAATATGGACAGGAATCAATGATATTTTGTACTGCTACCAAATTCAGCCTCAGCAATTACATTCTTCCTCCTCCTCCTCCTCCTCTTCTTCCTCTTCTTCTTCTTCTTTTCCTTCTTCTTCTTCTTCTTCTTCTTCTTCTTTTTAAAGATTTTATTTTTAAGTAATCTCTACACCCAATATGGGGCCCAAACTCACAACCCGGAGATCAAGAGTCACATGCTCCACCAACCGAGCCAGCCAAGTGCCCCCATTTTGCTTCCTTCTTAAAATAGATGGGCATTTATTCTCCAGAATCTGTTTCATATCCCTTTCAAACATGACTGCAGTTTCCTAAATCATTCCTGTGCTGGGTAACGACACTCTTTCTCAAGCCTGCTGCGTGGTTCTTGTAGATTCATTTTAGCTCTAGATAAAATAATTAAATTGGCAAATAATTTCCTTTTTTTTTAAGAGAGGGAGGAGAGGAGGGACAGTGAGAGAATCTTGAGCAGGCTCCATGCCCAGCACAGAGCTGATGCGGGGCTGGATCCCACAACCCCAAGATCATGACCTGAGCCGAAATCAAGAGTCAGACGCTCAACCGAATGAGCCACCTAGGCGCCCCTCCTGACCTTTGTAGTCTTTCTTTGTTGCGGCAGCAAACCCTGAAGGATTAGAGTTTAGGTGAGATCAGGTTTTTGCACTCGTAATGAGTAAAAGGGAGAAACCACATTCATTAAACACTTACTGAATGCTTAGTATATGCAAAAGCTGTGATGACAGCTTCACTTATTCTGCCTAAATTTTCCCAACAATGTTTGTGAAGTGGGTTGTATCATCCCCATGTTTGAGATACAGAAGCAGAGGCCCAGCACTTAAGAGACTTCTCTGGGTTCCCAAAGCTAGAAAGATATTTAGCCAAATTTAAAAATTTTTTTTTAATTTTTTTAAAAAGATTTTATTTATTAGAGACAGAGAGAGAGAGATAGAGAGAGAGCACGAGCAGGGGGAGGGGCAGAGGGAGAGGGAGAAGCCGACTCCCCACTGAGCGGGGAGCCCCACCTGGAGAAGATCCCAGGACCGGGAGATCGTGACCTGAGCCGAAGGCAGACGCTCAACCACCTGAGCCACTCAGGCGCCCCAAATTTTTGTTTTAATGTGTACACGTTGTGGCTTTCCTGGCTAATAGAGTTTGTTGTCATATTTTGCAGTGCCCAGAGGCTGCAACCCCCGAATAGACAGCAATTCGACAAGCATTTTTACATAAACCAATGGGTGAAGAGGCAGTTTATCCCTGTGGCTAAGAGCTCAGGTTCAGAAGTCTCACGTAGCTGGGTTCAAATTCCAGTTCCACCACTTATAAACGTGTTAAAACACATGCTCTCTCCAGGCTTCTATTCATTTGTAAAATGGAGATATTACTACCTCATAGAGTTGTGAGGTTAAATGTGCCATATATAAATCATTTGGCACATAATAAATGCTTAATACATGCTGGCTTTACTAATGATAAAGTGCGCCGGCCCTTTTGCTAGCGCGAAATGTCCTCAGGGGCTAAGTCAGTCCTCATTCCGTTTCTGCACCACCGATCCTGTGGGGCCTGAAGCCCCGGACAAATTGACAGAGGCATTTCTCTTTCTGGAAGTTGTCAAACCGCCCTCTCCACCCTCAGTCCGGCCAGCGCCTACCTCGACGTGGTCGCGAAGCTGGAGCACCGCGGCTTCGGGGAGGCCATGACGCTCCGGCAGCGGGGCAGCCTGCATCCGCGGCCGGGGAAGCTGTGGTAGTGTACAGCCCGTAGCTATGGCGACCAGGCCCCAGCATCCCAGCGGCGGGGGCGGGGTCAATGTTGTGCCACGCCCCCTCTCCCCTAGCCCGCAGGCTGGGAGGAAAGCCAATTAGCAAAGGTGGCCTCGGACCCGGGAGCAGGGTCCCCCCAGTCAATCACTACAGTGGATTTGACCCTAGCTATCAGAACTGAGGCGGGGGCGATAAACAGAGGCCATGGGGGAGGGCGGTGAACTGAAGGCCTGGAGCCGCGTTGCCAGAGGGAATTGTAGTTTTTGGTTTCCTGAAGTCTCCGCCAAACAGGCTTACGACTGAACAGATTTGTACCACATCTTCCAAAGTTCCGTACGAGCCCGGGTTGTCCCGCCTCTGGGGAGCTCTGCATTGTGGGATATGGAGTCCGAAATGTGGCGAGGTGTGGCAGTGTCCAAAGAGAGGTGTCGGACTCGGACTCGGTTTCCCTGCTGCCTCGGTAGGCTCGTCAGCCATTGGCTGAGCGTGGAGGCTCTGGTCCCGCTCCTCCCCGCCCCCAGTGACACAATAGCAGCTCCCTCCAAGATGGCGGCGGCGACGGCGGACCCGGGAGCTGGGAGCCCGCAGGCTGGAGATTCCTCTGGCGGGGGCGCTGGGGGCGGGCTGCCGTCCCCGGGGGAGCAGGAGCTGAGCCGGCGCCTTCAGCGCCTGTACCCCGCGGTCAACCAGCATGAGACGCCACTGCCGCGCTCTTGGAGCCCCAAGGACAAGTACAACTACATCGGCCTCTCCCAGGGCAACCTCCGCGTCCACTACAAAGGTATCGGCCTGTTTGGCCTAGGGGGGTGGAGGGGAAGACCAGAGCATCTGCCGGGCGGCTGTGATGCCGGGCCCCTGCCCCATCACGTCCTTTCCCCGGCCTGGGTGCTCCGGGTTAGGCCTTGGCCCCTGCGGGGTGTCCAAGGTTTTGAGGTTGACCAGGCCGAGGGTCTACTGCCTAGACTGCTGTGCCCTGAGACACCCGATGTCAAGAGAACTGCAACAGGTGTCCAAACCCAGTGCTGGGCTGGACCTTCCACCCGAGGACCTTCTTGCTTATCCTGGGATAGCTCCAATTCCAGTTGGGCCTTTCATCACTGCTTAGTTTTGGGAGTGTCAGAAGAAGGGGGTGGTCACATCCCCTTCATTAGCCAGAGGCCCATGGGCTTGCTCACCTACCAGATATCACAGACAGAGCTGGAGTTCTTTACTAAAGTTGAGGGGGGTGGACTTCCAGATCTGCCTCCTCCTCCCCTGATCTCCCAGGTGGGCTCTCTGTGTTCTGGAGAGACTGCCAGCAGCACTTGGGAATCTCTCAGATGGATCCACATTGCCTGTACCCTCCTTTAGTTTGTATGGGAGAAAGTGTCTCTGGCAGGGCTGCTATTCACAGGAGGAGGTGAGCCAAAGGTGGGGAGGTTTATGTGTTTGCTCAGTTGTTGTTTAGTTATTCCTCGAACAATGTAAGGGCTTCCTCTGGCCATGAAGGGGTGAAGTTGCCATGGAGCAGAAAAGAACGAGGATTTTATCTGAATTTCTTTCTGCTGAAATTTCTTCCTTGCTCTCTCTTATTAGGTCATGGCAAAAATCACAAAGATGCTGCCTCAGTGCGTGCCACCCACCCCATACCTGCTGCCTGTGGCATTTATTACTTTGAGGTGAAGATTGTCAGCAAAGGAAGAGATGGGTAAGCCCCTTCTTACCACCTTCTTTTCCCCAGCACTGAGCTTTTTCTTGTGGTCAGAGTCCGAGGTCTCCTGGCTGACACTTGTGACTGATGTGAGCTGCTGAGCTGCATGGGTCTGGGCTGCAGAGGGTTGAATAGTGGGGCTGCCTCTGTTACCTGACTGTGGCCATGGCCTGGTCTAAGCAGCAGCCCTTGATGGCAAGTAGGTGCATTGCGGGTAGAGGACAAGACTTCTCTTTAGTGATTATGTAATGAGATACCTCCCAGGTCAGGGAAACAAGTAACAAGTTTACATTAACAATTCAGTGTCCAGAATGGATTTACCCCTCTGTCCTGTGGCATTTGTGACTTCCCTCCTTTCACACTTTTGCTGCATTCAGGGTTCTTTTTTATGGCATTTAGTCACATAGAGGCCCCTGTAGGCTTCAAAGGGATAGTAGAGTCTTCACAGCATTCATCACAGCTGTGGCAGCCACTGGCCTGTCATCTCAGGGTAAACAGCATGCACATGGTCAGAATCAGGTGACCTTGCTGCTCATAAACTTGTTTTTCAGTCCAGGGACTTGAACACCAGTTGGACCAGCTTTAAGAAGGTCCTCATTAAAGTCAGCATTAGGGAGGCTCCTTATTTTAGGGTGATCTAAGCAGACACCCGGAAGTCAGAGGGGGAGATTTCTCTTTTTTTTTTTCCTTTTTCTCCTAGTCTCCCTTTTCCCCATTGATTGTGACAAAGCCAGGTGTTTAACTTATGAAATAACATGATTTCAGCTGTCTTGGAAAGGCTTTCCTCATCAGACCTTAGGTCTGATGTGGGAAGTTTGCCAGCTACACCAGTGACCTTCGTGCCAACCCTGAATATGTATTCTTGAGTATTCAAAGTACTTCCTCTGTCTTAGGGACTGTCCCTCTTGTGGTGCATGCAAAATGCCCAGCCAAGGGGCTGTGCTGGGGGAGGACTGCTATAGTCGGAGATCTGCCTGCTTCCTCAGTGAAGTTGTATCATCCTTGCCTGGGACGGTTGTGTGGCCATGGGTAGATGGTGCAGCTTCAATCTCTGTCTGTACTATGGGGAGCTAGGCCAGCACCTCAGCTGCCTTTAACCCCAGAATCCGATGATTCTGAAATTCTGATCATGGCATGCTATTACAATATCTTTTCACTTTTATTCCTATCTACTTAATTTACAGATAGGAAACATATTATTGGAGGGCTTAAAAGTTTCTATTTTCCCTTCCCACCATCTGATCAAAGCACGTATATACATATAATGTGCTTGAACTAGTGTGAATGAGAATGGCCTCTTAAAACAAACAGTGCAAAAATAGTTTTGGTAGAGACTGAAGTGGGAGTGGCTGGAGTCTCATACTGCCAAAGAGACTGAGGGGCATTTCTTAGACTTTAGGGAGGAAAATCAATTGTTTTCTCTGTAGTCCTAATCATAGATAACTGCTGAGCTAGTGAGAAAAGAGAACACTTTTTCAGAAGGGGAGTGTTTAAATGTAGAGACCTAGATTCCTTCAACTGGCTTTTCACATTTCAGTTGTAAGTGGATCTTGCTGGAAGAGGCCCTGTGTCTTGTTAGTTGTCCTTACTGTAGTTTTTGTCTGCAAATTTAAAGAAAGTTGGGCATCTTCTCCCAGCTTCTATACCCAGCATTTTTATACGTGGTAAATACAGCCATTAGGCTGACCTGGAAATCTCAGTTTTATTTATTTATTTTTTTAAAAGATTATTTATTTATTTATTTATTTGACAGAGACAGAGAGAGAGGGAACACAAGCAGGGGAAATAGGAGAGGGAGAAGCAGGCTTCCCGCAGAGCAGGGAGCCCGACGCGGGGCTCGATCCCAGGACCCTGGTATCATGACCTGAGCCGAAGGCAGATGCTTAACGACTGAGCCACCCAGGTGCCCCTGGAAACCTCAGGTTTTTTTTTTTTTTAATTAATTAATTTATTTATTTATTTATTTAAGATTTTATTTATTTATTTGACAGAGAGAGACACAGCGAGAGAGGGAATACAAGCAGGGGGAATGGGAGAGGGAGAAGCAGGCTTCCCGCGGAGCAGGGAGCCCGACGCGGGGCTCGATCCCAGGACCCTGGGATCATGACCTGAGCCGAAGGCAGATGCTTAACGACTGAGCCACCCAGGTGCCCCATGGAAACCTCAGTTTTAACAAGGCCTCAGGTCCTGTATGCTTGTAGTGGCCTGCTTCAATTGACCACTGTCAATGAATGTCTCCTCATGGCCTCTTTATGGAATCCCTGAAAGCTGTCTCATGGCTAGGATGTAGCCAGATACTAGTATGGGGGGTCAGATGTGGTTTTGAGGAGGCCAAGGGAAGTTATAGGGCAGGAAATGATCAGCTCATTTTTTGTTTCCCATCAGTGTTGGAGGTGTGTTTCTGACCTGGGTTTGGTCCATGACCCAGGTGTTAACCAGTTGTATAGCTTTCCTTTATGATCTAGTTTCAGCCTCACGGCATCTCTGGAAAGTGCCTGGAGCAGATGATAATGTATCTTTTTTTTATTTGTTTGTTTTTAGATTTTATTTATTTATTTATTTATTTATTTATTTATTTATTTTTAAGATTTTATTTATTTATTTGACAGAGAGAGACACAGCGAGAGGGGGAACACAAGCAGGGGGAGTGGGAGAGGGAGAAGCAGGCTTCCCGCTGAGCAGGGAGCCTGATGCGGGGCTCGATCCCAGGACCCTGGGATCCTGACCTGAGCCGAAGGCAGACGCTTAACAACTGAGCCACCCAGGCGCCCCTAGATTTTATTTATTTTTTAAAGGTTTGTTTTAGAGGGAGGAGGGAGAGAGAGAAAGTCCTTTTTTTAAAAAATATCTTTTTTTTTTTTTTTTAAAGGTTTTATTTATTT